>NW_026869114.1:177429-272722 GCF_020745735.1 Hemiscyllium ocellatum | reverse complement strand
ATTTGAGACACTCAACCAAATATATGATGAGTATTGGCAATAGCTGGCGCCCAAGCCACGATCCTTGCTATATCCTCCTAGCCTACCATTTAAATAAAACCATTGTTTTATTCCTACTCACTGTTTCCTGCCCTTCGAAAACTACCATGTATTCGCCCCATTCCCACAGGATTCGAATTTGAACAATCGACTTGGGGCTTTATCAAAACTCTTTCTGAAATTCCACTCGTACTGCATTGATAGCTTCTACATAATTTTGCTAAAAGCCACTTTCTCAAATATGATTCCCATTTCATAAATCTCTCTTGACTTTGTCAATACCCATTATTTTCAGTCCGATACTTTCTCCAAACTGTTTAGTTGATAATTTCATTCTATTCCCTTTTGGACTAAAGTTCCCTCGTATTGCTAGGAAGTTTTATTTCTTGTTTTGTTTTCCTCTGTGAAGGCATAACTGAAGCATTTGATCCATTGTTCTGCTATTTCCCGGTCCTCAATTATCTGGTATCAAACTGTAGGAAAGCTGCACATTTTTTTCTCTTAATTTTGCCATTGACATATTTTCAGAAAATATTACAATTTTTGTCTGATAAACTTTGTTAAGATATTCTTCAGAAACCTATCAATTCCTATTTTAAGGTACTCTGTGATTGGCCTTCCACAGCCTTTCTTGTAGGACCTCATCCCAGCGGCACATTAATCTAGGGAGACTTAATTCAGGTACATAGAGTATTAGGGATACTACATTAGACTGAGGAATGGACTCTGTAACTCCAAATAATGATGATCTTGTTCATGTTGATCGTGTTTGTTTGAATGTCCTGCGTATTGTAACCTGCACGCCTTGCTCTGTCCAAGTTTATTTTTCACCCTACGATCTGTGTGTCCATGCTTACTGTCATCTATCTGTACTGCTCGCAAATAAAGCTTTCACTGGACTTAGGCACATGTGACAATAAATCTAATATATTAATTATTTCTCACCCTAACAGTGTCTCTTTTAGAAATATGCGATCTTTGCTAACCCTCAAGTTTCAACATAATCATCCCTATTTGTCTCCTACCATGACAGATTAAATACCCAGTTCCATCACCATCTCCTCATGGTGTCATCATCTCATGGATTAGACTGCTGATACTTGTTGGAGCTGTGTCTGTGTTAATGAGATCGTGCCTTACAAAGGAGATCATACCTCTTCACAGTGCCCCAAATACTCTCTCCTCAAGGCCCTACAAATACAGGAAGACGGCTTTACTTATGCACTTGAATCATATTACAATGAAGGACGGCATACTGTACAAGGTGTTCAATACTTAACGCCCTTGGAGGTGCGATTTTTGGTGACTCATGATCAAGGACATTCAGGTCCTTTTTAAAAACAACACTTCTCAACCTTGTACCATTTAATCAACACAAAATGAAATGCATGCTGTTTATTTCTTACATCCAAATAATTTCTATGCCTTGCAAACTGTTGTGGTTCAAACACTGAAACTTGTGATATCCCATGAGTAACTGCCTTCAGTCCATAAAAGTGCAAGAAACTCTGTATTGTTTCCATTGACCAATTCTCAATCCATGTGGTATATCCAGATCACCCCGTCTGCAACTTATCAATATACTCTAACTGCCTTTGTTCACTTGTTAGCAACAATGTAAAAATTATTCTGCAAATTCAAATACACCACTCCCACTGGTTCTCTTTTGTGGATGCATCAACTAACACAAACTCCACAGGTTTCTCAAAGGTAATTTCCATTTTCTAAATCTAAGCTGACTCTGCCAAGTCACACCATGATTTCCCAAATATCTAATTATAAAATTTCTCATAAAACGTTCTAATATTTTCCTCAGTCCTGACATCAAGGTACCTACTTTTTTTTTCGTTTCCCTTCCATTCCGGTTTTAAATATTTAGGAATAGAATAACTGCTTTCCAGTCTGCAGGAACGAGAATTTCCAGAGTCTAAAGAATTTTGAAGGGTAATCAAACTTATTTCTTGTCATGACAACGTTTAAAAGACATTTGGATCAGTACATAGGAAAGGTTTGGACAGATATTGGCCAAGCGCGGGCAGGTGGTACTAAGTTAGTTTGGAATTGGAATAGTCAGCATGGACTGATTGGACCAAAGGGTCTGTTTCTGTTCTGTATGACTCTACATCACTTTCACTAGCTGTATTGCCACTTCCCTGAAAACTTTGGGATGGAGCTCATTTGGTGCAGTAACTTGCCAAACTTCAATTCAATTAGTTTTTGAGTAAGTCCACTTTATTAATTCTAATCATGCACATGTTCTTATTTTCACCAGTCAGTCTGTCCCATAATATTTCTAGTTGATTTTTGGTACCTTCCATTGTGGACACAGGGCGAAGTTATTACCCTCAGCAGGAGGCAGAGATGTATTCCGTCACTGTGTGAATACATCGGAGCACTGCAACTGGGAGATGATGAACGTGACACCCACTTCCCCTCAGAAAATTCAAGAATCAAGACAATTCAATGAAACTGTCACTTCCTGGTCAATGACAGCATAGTCCTCATCCTTGTATGAGTTTACAGGTTATGCTGAAACTCATTTTAGAATCAAACTGACTTCACACTTTACACCTGGCATAGGTCCAGGTCGAGGTGAGAAAAGGTTTGTGATCAAAATATGTGTAACGAGAAGAGTTGTCAGAAGAGAATTGTAACTGGAAAGGTGTGGATGATGGGTTATTAAGAAATAGTGTTGAGGCAGAAGTGAAGACTGTGGAAATTGTGAAGTTGGGAGTGGACAAGTTTTGTTGTAGACGGAATATTGAGATATAAATCAGTTCATGATAAAATGGGGTAATCGTGGTTATGATCACTTTCGTTTCTCCTCAGATGTTTGTAAGCGAGGGATATGAAATTCATGGCATAGAAATGGAGATTATGAAGCGAAGACAATAGTTTGGATCTTTGCCAAATATACACTACAGTGAAAACGAGAACATTCATAATGGGTTAGAGAATTAGTAAATGGGCAGAGATAGACTCACCAGGAACACCAACAATAGCGAGGATGGGGTAGTAACCTGCCTGAATAGCCATCATTACACAGCGTCAATCGAGATGTTGTTACTACATTGAAGTTTTCTGCACCACAACAACTTCCAATATAAAACTGCTTCTGGGCACAACTGGCCTGAACATACACAAGAAATAAGATTTCCCTGGATTTTACTCTCACAGCTCTTACCAGTTAATTGTTTATCGTTTACATAATGCAATTCTATAATCTGTTTATAAAGATGAAAACATCTTATTGCACAATTTGTATGCCTTTTCTTTTCGAGATTTTTTGTAGCCTTAGCGCAAAAATAAGTGTTCTGTTGAAAATTGACCAGTTTATTGGGATTCAAGGGTCAGACATAGTATGTATTTTTCATGGGTTAAGAAACAGAAAGGAATAGAAGACAGTGGCTGTGGAGACTGATGAGGAGTAAAGTGACATCCCCACCAGTCCCCAATGTCTTCTTGATGGACAGAATAAAAAAAAATGCAGCGAAAGGAACAGAATATATTCAGAAGAAGGAATGGCAAGTGACAATGTAAACAAAACAGAATCATTAAATGGAATGGCTAAACTATGATTGGTGTGTGTGTGTGTGTGTGGATGGAGAAGTGCGTGTGTGTGTGCGTGTAGATAGATACGATTGTTCATATGTCTGCAATATATTCAGAATGAACAAGAGAGATATACTTAACAAACATGATGCATGTGATGTACAAAATTTATAAAATATACGTATCTTATTTAATCTTCAGCTGAGATGTTATGTTCCCCTTCTCTCAATGTACCGTCTGGCTCCTGCCCCTTTCTGGCATTCCCTGATCTAATCTTTCATTCTTATCGGGATGGATGTTGTACATTCCTGCTTCTGGTGTTCCAACTTGTTTCAGTTAATCCATTTTCTACCAGGAAACATATACTGGGTTCTGTCAACAGGTGGTGCTTGTCATATTAATGGAGATAAAGGTTCTGGCATCAAATTCAGGATTTCAACTTATTAGTCTGTTGCACATACACTGTACAAAGGACCACAGCACACAGGAATTGTCAAACCAAATACGGAAGCACATCTATTTCTATCAATCATGTGGACTTCCCTATTTTTACATCTCCACGTCTATATTCTCTCTCTCTCTCTCTCTCTCTCTCTCTGTCTTTTCCATCTAGTTAATGAATCCTCCAAGTGTTCTTCGTGTCCCATGTCTCAAACCTCCCTCCTTCATTTACATCTATTGCTCACTTTTGGATCAGATGGCTTATAATTGAGTAATGTAACTAAAAAGACAGGAGGGAGGCGTTGGCTAGAGTTAATTGGAAGGGAAGCTGAGCACGGCAATACGGTGAAACAGCAATGACAGGAGCTTCTGGAGATAATTCAGCAGCACATCAGAAATTCATCCCAAGTAAGAAGAAAGATATTCAGTGGAAGACAAGGCAGCCATGCGTGACAACGAACTCTGGGCCAGCATAAAAGTAAAAGAAAATGCGCGCAATGTGGTGAAGATTATTGGGAATCTAAACGATTAGAAAGCCTATAAATTCCAGCACGGATATCTAATAACAGCAAATGGGAGGAGAGGGTGAAATATGATATTACGCTTGTTAATCGTGTAAAAGAACATTGAAAGAGAGTTTTAGATATATAACAAGGAAGACAGGGAGTAAAGAACAAACAAAGGAATGTTGGAAAATGAAGCTTAAATAGTTATGGGAAGCAACGGAATGGCAGAGGAATTGAATACATTGCAACAGTCTTTACAGTGGAAGACAACAGCAAAATGTCAGAACTTCGAGACAGTCAGCGGGTAGAGGTGAGTATAGTGACCACCAGTAAGGAGAACGAGCTGGGGAAGGTGAAGTTGAATGAATCAGCGAGACCATTGCAGAACACCCGTAGTTCTAAAGGAATGCCGAAGGTGATTATGGAGGCACTGCTGGAGATTTTTCAGGTAATTTTGGAGTGAGGGAGGATTGGTAAATGTAAACCACCCTGTTTAAGGAGAGAGGGACACAGAAGACAGAAATTACAAATGGCCAGGCAAGTTGAAACTGTTGTATAGAAAGACTTAATGGATCCTTACGTGTATGAATAGATGCGTGGAGTATAAGAACAAGAAGTTCTGAAGTATATTGGACGTGGTGTGATTAAGCTACAGCACAACAAGAGTTACATTTACAATGCTATTGCGAACAGAAGACTTGAAAGTACGGTTAAAACAAAGGAAATCATTTCGAAGCAGACAGGAGCATTAGTGACAAAGAGACTGTTTCCTTGACCCTGTAGTGAGAATGTTGAGGTAAGCTTGTCAGTAAACAGACTAAAAAAATGTATAAAAAGCACAATAAAATCTGTTGCTGCGGATATAGCAACACATATGAAGCTGAAAAAGCACAGCAGGTCAGACAGTATCCTAGGAACAGGAATGTCAACGTTTCAGGCTGAAAGACTTCATCAGGATTGGGCCGGGGAAGGGGAGCCGGGAAGTAAATAGTGGGAGGGGCGTGGGGCTGAGGGAAGGATAGGTGGGATGACGATGGGGATGCAAGTAGTGGGAAGGGTCAGCGGATATGCGAATAGGAAGATGGACAACTTAGGTCAGGTCAGGGAAGGGGAACATGAAATAAGGCTGTGGGTGGAGAGATTTCGAAGCCAGTGAAGTAAATATTGAGACCAGTGAACTGTAAGCTCTCCAGCTGAAAGATCAGGTTGTGTTCCCTAGTTTCTGTTTGGCCTCACTCTGACAGTGGAGGAGGCTAAGGATGGACCTGTGGCCGGATGAGCTGGGGGGTGGGTGGGGGGGAGTAATTGAAATGGATGGCAACTGGAATGTTGGGTTCTTAAAGCGTGCAGAGAGCAGATGCTCCATGAATATGTTCCCGAGTCTCCCTTTGGTCTCCCTGATCGAGAGGAGACCACATCGGGAGTTGGAGACGTGCTTGGTGGGGCAGGATCAGGTGCTATATGGAGCACCAGTGCTCTGCACTGCAACAACCAACCCGACTTTCCAGTTACCTTCCATTTTAATTCCCCTCCAACTCGTCCGGGGACATGCCCATCCTTAGCCTGTCCACTGTCAGAGGAGCACCACCTGAGGTTTTACCTTTGGAGGTGATATCCCAAGGGCCTCAATATTGACTGCAGCAGCGTCAAAATTCCTCCATGTCCTTTCTCCCTGACCAGACCCACCTGTACATCTTATCACTCACATATCCGCTCCACCCTTCCCACTGACCAATCACAGTAACCTCATACCTGCATGTATTACGACCATCATACCTACCCTTCATCCTTCTGTATCCAATCACTCCATTTCTGGGCTTCCCTCCCCCTCGCCAGTCCTGACAAAACGTCCAAGATCAAAATATTGCCTTTTTGCTCCTCTGATTCTGTCTGGTCTGCTGTGTTTATCCAGCTCCAAGTTTATTAACTGTGGCCTCTCGCACCTGTAGTACTTACTGTCTCCAAGTTGTGGAACAATGTAGTCTACATATAAGAAGAAATACATTGGACATTTGAAAAGATCACTGACTCGTTCCTCATTTTTAACAACCCAACACACACCTTCCAGGTGAAGCAGCATTTCACTTGTACTCTTTCAATCCAATCTCCTGTCATTTCCCTACTCACAATGCAGTCTCATTTACACATGGGGAGAACAACAGAGACTGCATTGAGGAACACTCCCACTCTTTCTGTAGGAAGAGACCTGACCCTCTCATTGTTTCCCATTTGAATAACCTACCTTGCTCTCATGCTAATATTTCGGTCCTGGGCTGCTGCAATGTTCCAGTGAAGCACAACCCAGCTCGAGTTACATCTCACATTAGACTTTGGTACGTTACAGCTGTAGGAGTTAATATTCAATTCCATAATTTCACAGCCTGATGCCATTATGGCTGTTCTCAAATCTTCATACATTCCTTCTCCTGGTCTCCCAATGAATTTGCCCTGTTTGTGAATCTTTTGTCTTGCACTCAATTAAGGAAACCGGCTCCACTCTTCACAATCTGATATATACTCATTTTACATTGATTCTCTTTTACCACAAAACAAAAGTCCATATGTCAGTGACATTGCCTCCACACCGTCTGTTCTGTCACCCCTCCTCTACCTCTGGCAAGAGATTGAAAAGCCCTTTTTCCAATCCTTTTCAGTTCTGAAGAAGTGTCACACTGGACTTGAAACGCTAACTCTGTTTCTCTGTCACTGTAGATGCTGCAGATCTGCTTTGTTTCTCCAGAAATGAACAAAACACATTTTCAATAAAGCAAATAGCTGTTGATACCGGAACCTGAAACCAGAACAAAAAAAGAATCTGCGAGCCTTGAAGAATGATCACTGGAACCAATGATTAACTCTACTCTCACTCCACAAATGCTGCAAGACCTGCTTAACCTCCCCAGCAATTTCTGTTTTTCAACACGTTTCAAAGATGTGTGTCAACGTTGCTCAAACCCCCTGTCCAACCTGGAGCACCATATACCGGAAGTGAAAGATTACACAAGATGTACAAATTCATTGGTTCTGAAACTACATGAGGCTGGCATCACTGACACTACAGAGCACTTACTCTTAGTCAGGCAGAGAAACAGAGGGAGACGTATTCACTCTAAACACAGAAGGTCGCACATACTGGAAGGGAAAGGATCCAGATGAATATATTAAAGTGTGTTGAGGAATGAGACAAACTGTAAGTGTGACACCATGGAGAGACACTCAGTGGAATGAGAATATAAAATTGGACGTGTACCACATCAGAAACCAGAGTAGGTCACTGAGCACATGGCTGATGGGTGAATGAGTCTCGGTGTGAACTGGGGAACAGGCAGCAGAACTGTATTAGAGATATTGCAGCTCAAACCGTGTATTCCATGTGGTGCTGTAGACCACAGCAACAGCAGAAGCAGAATTATATAAAACTATAATCTGTAACTTTTTGCACCAGATAATCCCTCAGTCTACCATTACCATTAAGCTGATCTATGGTTCAGTGGCGAGTGTGGGTAAACATGCCAGGGTCAGAACCATGTGTACCTAAAACTGATGACAACCCGTTATAGATCCCACACTTGACTGGTTATATTCCAAACAGCAGAACTAACATCTTATATAGAGGGCGCAATGATCCCAAGACTAACAGATCAGATCGAAACTCAGCAGTCCTGCCACACCCAGTCATAAATGGATTAATCAACTCACTGCAGAAGAGTGTCATACACATGTCCCCATCCTAAATAATGGAACAGCTCTGCACATCAGGGCAATAGACAAGGATTCGTATCTACACCATACTCAGCCAGAAGTGTTGAGTTTATGATTCAACTCACCTCGTCAGTGTGCCCACAGAATCACAGATGTCAGTTTTCAAACAATTTGATTCGCTCTATGTGACATGAAGAAACATCTGAACACAGTAGATACGACATAGGCAATATACAACAAACCCTGTCCCTGGGGAAGCTGTTTCATTCCATTTCTAATTCTGACATCTATCTGGCAATGTGGAAAATTACTATGATAAGTCCCTTAAGAGGAAAATAATTACAGTATGACCAATATCATCCCCTCAACTCCATTACGACAGTCAGATGGGTGGGAGTTCTTTTTGACAGCGCTGTGAAGCAGCACAAAAATTACCTGCTCAGTGTGGTTTCCGATAGGTCCTCATGTGGAGCTGGTGCTGTTGTGGAAATGTCACTGGATTACTAATCCAGACCAGCTAATGCTCTGGCAGCTGGCGGAAGTCAAAAGCAATTAATAAAATGTTAAAATCTGGTGTAAGTAACAGTGACCGTGAAGCCAATGTCGATTTTAAACACCAATTTGCTTCCCCAATGTACTTTCAGGAATTGAATCTCCCGTGCTTTCCTGGTCTGGCCTAAAAGTCACTCCAGACACACAGACATGTGATCAACTCTTCAATGGTCTCTTAAACGGCCAAGCAAGATACTCAATTGTATCAAATTGCTCCGAGACCTTAAAGGATAAAACCGGACAAAACAGCCGGCACCAGCCTCTGTATCAGAAAAGGGAATGGGAAACACAATCCTGTCGACCCTGCAGAGACCTCCTCCCAAACATCTGAGAGCTTGTGACAACATTTACAGTGTTTTCCCACAGACTGCACTGAAACATCAGGAAAGGAGTAGGTTATTCAACACAGTGAGCCTCCCACTTTCTCATCTTGGCTGACCATCTCCTCACTGCATTTCTCCTACAGCAGACTGAGATATATTGCAATTGATTTCATCAACCAAATGTTTGAGATGTTTGGGAATAGCTGGGACCCAAGGACATATTCCTGAGCTACTCCATGAACTTTCATCTCCAATAAAAGGATCCTTTTATTCCGGTGTTTCTGGCCCAAGGTCTCCTCTGCTGGAGCTTGTACACTCTGACCTGCTTTCTTTTTCTTATTTTCTCCCCCACTTTTCTCTTTGTAACTTACTGTCCTCAAACTAGCCCCATGGTTTGGAGCTCAAGCTGAGCCAGTGCGGAGGAGAGTGAGTCCTTACTTACTTTTCCGGAGTAAGCACAGTACGTGGAATTGGCAGCGGCTACATCAGCAGAGGCAACGTGGATATGATAGGGGCCAGCAGCAGAGAGTGATGCCTGAGGATTAGAGACTTGTTGATGATTGGATCCTGCACTGGTGATGATGAAGCGGATAGTGGAAGGCCATCATGGTAACATCGGTGAGGTGGGTCCAGCAGTACAAGACATGTCTCTGACATTGGCATGGTCTGGCACAGGGGGTAATGAGCCGGTGATAGAGGAGTATCTGCCCAGTGGCAAAGATGGTGCCTGAGGATCAGCATCTTCAATGTTGCTGGGGTCTGGTGTAGATGGTGATGTAGCTGTCTTGGAGGGATTGGGTTGCAGGGGTGGTCCATAGTGAAGAGCTGTTTCACAACTCATCAACTCTCTTCAAGCTGTATCCTCTCTTTATTCCATTTTCTTCAATTGTCACCACTTTGTGGCAACACGTGAAAGCTTTTCACTGTATTTTGTTGTATTGATCATGTAAAATGCGCCTGGTCATAAAAATCAAAATCAAAAACTTTTACTCACTCTTTCCTGCCAGCTGACCCATTCTGAAAACATATCCAAATATTCACCACAATCCCACAAGATTTGATTTTGCACACTGGGCTTGGGACTTCAGCAAAAATCTTTCTGAAAATCTCTCTTGTAATCGTATCCTACTGAATCATCTCTCCCTCAGCCTTCTCTGCTCCAAAGTAAACAACCCGAGCTTATCCAGCCTCTCTCATAGCTGATATGCTCCACCCCAGGGAGCATCCCGGTGAATCACCTCTGCACCCCTCCACTACAATCACATCCTTCCTGCAATAAGGTTCCCCGAACTACACACAGTATTCCATCTTGGTCTAACCATAGACTTGTATAGCTCTGACAATGTATATGTTGGGGAATGAAGGTTGTGCCTACGGTTCCCTCTGCCTTCTTAACTAACCTATTAACCTCAGTCAAAAAGTGTGTTGCTGGAAAAGCAAAGCAGATCAGCCAGTATCCGAGAAGCAGGAAAGTGGATGTTTCGAGAATAAGCTCTTCATCAGGAATGTGGCCATCATTCCTGATGAAAAGCTTATGTTCGAAACGTCAACTCTCCTGCTCCTTGGATGCTGCCTGACCGACTGTGCTTTTCCAGAAGTTCACTTCGTGATTCTGATCTCAAACATCTGCAGTCCTCACTTTTTCCCTAACTTGTTAACCTGTGCAATCACAGTCAGGGATCTGTGGAGAAACACCCTCTGAGCTTCCCAGTGTGCTGCCATTCATTGCATACCCCTATTTTTGGTTCCTTCTTCCAAAGTCTATCACCTCATAGTTATCAGGGTTACTTTCCATCTGGCCATCTGACCATTCCATCTGTATCTTCCTGTAATATCTTCCTCACTGCCAACTACCGGGCCAATCTTTGTGTTAAACACAAACTTAATTATCACACTCCCCCACCCCCCTACGAATTCGCATCTAGATCATTTATGAATGCCACAAATAATAATGGACAGAGCACTGATCCCTGTGGTACACCAGCAGACACTGGTCTCCAGTTACACAAACAGCCTTCCGCCACCACCCTCTGTCTCTTGCCACTAAGACAATGTTTGATGTAACTCACTAAGTTACCCTTGATATCATGATTTTTTAAATCTGTTTCCCATATGGGGCCTTGTCAATGGCCTTGTTGGAAAACCATATAAACACCATGCCCGAAACTATACAATAAATTTTATTTGGAATGGCTTCCCCTGATGATGTCATGCTGACTATCCCCGATCAAACCTTGCCTCTCAAAATGAAGATCAATTTTCTCCTTTCCTATTTTCTCCAACACTTGGCCTAATACTGATCTACTTCTGACTGGTCTACAATTCCCGGTCTATTTCCACCACCCTTCCCATAAAGTGGGACCACTTAGTTGTCCTCCAGTCATCTGGCATCGCCAACCGAGATAAGCGTTTGGTCATCCTTATGTTTCTTGTAAGTTTGTATTCTTGTTCTTTTTGGTTTTCTTATCAGTTCATTGATCCTCCTTTGCTGGGTCCCAAATATACCTGGATCCATTGCTTACCAAAATATCTGGCATTTTTCTGAGCTGCTACCTTTGATCTAATGCAATATTTAACTTCTTTTGTTAACTATTGTTAAGTCACCTACCCTTTTGCTGTTTACCCTGTGGTGGACATGTGCATATTGTACATTTTAAGGTGTTTATTTAAACAACAACCATTGTCTGTCTGCCAGTAAATCTTTTTCATGTACTTCTCCAATTCACTGAAGCTAATTTGCCCCTCATACATTCATCACTTGCATGGCTCAGGTTTATAACCACAATTTCAAAAAAAAGTTTGTATTCAGACATCATATAAAATTCAATACATTATGATTAATATGCCCAGCACCTCCTTTACAGCAGTGTTTTTAATTATCTCTTCTAATCACATAACATCAATTCGAAAACTGCCTGACCTCTACCTCAGTGCTCAAAATACTGTTAAAGGAAACCATCTCAAACAATGTCATGAAATCCATTTTTCCCAGCAATAGCATTCACATAGGTTAACACAGTTTAGTTGCAGATTGCAGCTGGTGATTATTACAGTAGTACCCACAAACCTACGTATATATTTCCCTGTTTTATAACATATGCAACCTCTGTATTGCAGCTTTCACTTTGATATATAACTTCCATCAATGTTTGCTTCTCCTTGCTGTCTCTAAGCTCCACCTTACCAGGTTCTGTGGAATCTGAGCGATGTGGCCTCTGGGGAGATGAATGGTAGATTCAGGTGAGACATTTTGTGAGGCTTTTGTGGACATTGAAATAATCTCGTCACGTTGTTCGTTCTTCTCAAGTGTCATTGTGTTATTTTCACTAGATCTCCCGTTATGCTGGTGGAGAAGAGAAGGAGAATGGTCTCTCAGCAATGCTGTGTATTTCCCCCAGACAACTGAGACTGCTGTAAACTGGGTGCGAACCTTACAGCAGGCTCGTAAAGTGTTGCTGCTGCTCTCCAGTATCCTAGTGAGATCACATCTGGAGTCTGGTGTACATATTTAGTCTCCTCACTGAAGAAAAGATATTATTATATTGGAAGCAGCTCAGAGATGGTTCCCTCAACTGATTCCTTCCATGAAGGTGTAACTTATAAGGAAAGGATGATAATGTTGATCCAATGCCTATTGGAGTTTATGAGAATGAAAGATGATCGTATTTTTACATAGAGCACAGGAAGGAGTCAGCAACAGAAGACAATTACACAGTCAATGGAGGAATCCATTCCACTTCTCCAGCCTGTTACACCAGAACAGCAGAAGGATATTCCAGGTTTGGACCCTGTTACACCAAAACAGGATGAGGTTATTCAGCCCCTGGAGCCTGATATACAGTTACAGGAGAGGAACAAACAGCTCCTCGATCTTATAACACGGGACCTAGAGTAGGCTGTGCAGCACCAGTATCCTGTTACACAGCAACAGGATCAGCCCATTCAGCCTCCTCAAATCTGTAACACAAGAATTGGAAGAGACTGGAAGAGGTCATTCAGCATGAGAATTAGAGAAGGGGATAAAATTATTTGAGACTTGTTGTGGAAAGGAAGAGTTCATTCGCACATGTATCTGTTATATGAGAACACAAGAAGACCAATCGCTTCCTTGATCCCATTTCAGGGATGCAGGAGGTGATTGTTCAGTATGAACCTGTTATGAAGGAATATGAAGAGACCCTTCAGCTCCTCAAAAATTTACACAGCAACAGGAAGATTTTACAAGTCCTCAAGCTCCTGACGTATCATCAAAATGAGGAGAAGCAGGTCTTCAATATGCAAATAAGGATGTTCCGTCTATTGAGACTTTAATGTAGGAACACGACGTGGAAATTCAGCCCACTGAGTGTGTAAACCAGGAACAGAATTATTCCATTCAGACACTCATGCCTCTTACACAGCGATTGGAGCAGATCTTTTAAAGCTTTGTGTCTGTTCCACTGGAACACTGGAAAGGGAACGTTGAGTTACAGAAAGGGTAGGAATTAGGATAATCATCTTCAGTAATGAATAAAATTAGTGAGGAAACTGTTGGGAACTAAGGGAAATTGTGAGAATCCACTATTAATTAACTAACAACAGGAGATTTGCAAAGTCAAGATGGAATACATCAGAATCAGCATGGGTTTTTAAAGAATTTATTTGTTAGAGTTCTTTAAATATGTGACTAGCAAAGTAGACCATAGGGATCCTGGAGGCGTAACGTATCTGGAATTTGAGAAAGCATTTATTTAAGAGCTGCACAAAAGATTAAGCTACAAAATAAGACAACGTAAGTTTGGGAGGAAGTTATTTGCCTGGATAGAGGGCTAGTGAGCCAATAAAATACAGAGAGATGGAATAGATGTTTTGTTTAATGGGTGGCACCTTTTGGGATTCTTTTGAGTTCAGACAACATGAGCTGACTATTTCTCATCTATTGTATTATTTGGATGAGGGGATAGAAAACTTGACAGCCACATTTTCAGCTGATACTAAAACAGGTGGCAAAGTAGGTTGATGCAATGAAGATGTAGAAAATTTACAAATGGACATGAACAGTTTAGATGAACGGGCCAACATCTTGCAGATAAAATTTAATGTGGATCAGTATTGGATTATCCATTTCGATCAGAGGAATCGAACTTGTTATGGAAATGGAAAGCAACTTCAGAGTGCTTCTGTGCAGAGGGATTGGGGTGTATTTGTGCCTATCACAGAAGGCCCACATGCAGGTACAGCAGGGAATGAGAAAGGCAAGTGCAATTTCAGCATTTAATTCTAACCGAATCGAATATAAATGAAGGGAAGAATTGCTGCAACTCTGCAAGGTATTAGTGAGACTGTAACTGGCGTTCTGTGTACACTTCTAGCGCCCTGACTGAAGAGGGATGTAGTTACAATGAAGGCAGTTCAGAACAAGTTCATTAGCTTGATTCCAGAAATGAATTTGTCTTTTGAAGAGCGTTTGAGCAATTCAGACCAATACTCTCTGGAGTTCAGAAAAATGAGAGGAAACCTCATTGAGGTCTGGAGGATGTTAAAGGTGATTGACAATGTCGGTGTGGAGTGGATATTTCCTCATGTGGAACAAACTAGAACAAGAGATCATAGTTTTAGGATTAGGCAGAGCAGATTTAAAACGGGTGAAGAGAAATTACTTCTCTCAAACGGTTGTGAATCTGTGTAATTCACTGTCTCGGAGTGCAGTGAGTGCTGGGACATTGAGTAAATGATGGGATAAGGAGAGCAGGCAGGAACATGGGACTGAGGCCCCGTTGACATCAGCCATGATTGTATTAAATGGCGGATCAGGCTCGCGGGGCTGGATTGCCGAATGATGCTCCTCGTTCTTATTCAGTCTTTTGACTGTGCTACACCGGAATGGGGGAGGACTGGTTATCAAACAGGAAGCAAGCACTCCAGATATATCAGTCTCAATCAGTTCGACAGAGCGTAGCCAGTGGAGTCACACTGTGACCAACGCTGAGTCCTCAGCTCTTTACAATCCATATCAATGATCAGGAGGAGTTGAACAGATATACTGCTAAGTTTGGTGATGACACTGAGTTGGCAAGATAGTAAGTTATCAAGAGAATGTGGAGAGTCTGAAAATTGATATACACAGGTAAAGTCAATGAATAATAGCTTACCATGTGGAATATAACTAAATATAGAACTTGAAATATGTTTCAGGAGGTTTATACGGCAGTATTATCCTGTAATGGAGAGAGATTACAGGGCTGAGTGAAACAGCTTGTTCTGGAGGTTTCACTCTAGCCCGATCAGACATGGGAAGTGTTGATCCATCTGATGCTCACAGTGGCACCTGCTGTCAGTACAAACGGGATATTTTTATGCATTTGGTGGGTGGTGCGGAGTGGTGAGGAGTGGCGGGGGGGGGGGGGGGGGGGGGGGCGGTGTTTTGAGCTGTGTATGAAGAGGACGGCCTTTATCTGAGATTCTATCCTTTATTTCCAAATGGACATCTGAGTACGATGGGAATGGCTGTTTCTGAATGAAGAGGCTGTGGTTGCTGCCCGGACAGGGGCATTCACCAACATGATGTATTGTGCATGGGCACACTGTAACATTAATGAAGTGAGAGTTCCTTCAGTTTTTCTACCTCCCCCCATTGACCTGGAACCCTATAGAGCTATGTACACCATCGGGAATCCCATTATAATGGGAAGACAAGAGAGGAGGAAGTGAGGAGAAAACATTCACCTCATCCACCACAGTGATCCTCCATCACAGAACGGTTACATTGATGCTGAAATGAAGGGAGATGACCGATATGTCATGCACTCCTGCCTGAAACGTTCCAGATCATAGAAGCTGAATGCATCAGTGACACTAACAGCCACTGGCAGTACCGTCCTCCCCAGGTATGAAGCTGCAGGTCTTGTTGTCGGAGGTGACACCGCTCTGTGACCAGCTCCTTGTTCAGTCAGAGACCCCTCACACCCTGCTCCTGGGTTAAGTGTCCCTTGGGTAGCTGGTCTTGGAAAACCCGGAGTGGATACAGCAGATCCCTTTTCCGACACATGCTCACTCCGTGGTTTCAGAGCTTCCCTTCTCTGCAGCCTGTGTTCCATTTGTTGTTCATATTGCAGGCCCAGATGCTGTAACTACAGTCCCCATGCTCCATTCAGAGTTGGATCACAAAATCCTCGGGTATCCCTGAATGTCTGAGGCAGCTCACAGCACAACCTCCAGCAAACCATCCCCAGCATCTCCACAAATTTTTCAATGACAGGAGACAGTCAGAAGCCCCTCAGCTGCAAATGTTATACACCAGGCCAGACCACCACAAAATATTTTTTCTTTTTGTAAACGTAGATGTGAATTGGATGTTCCCGATGTGTTGTGATTGGCCAACCCGTTCAACATTAAGCAAAATGCAATCCATTCAAACACTCTAGTTAAACCACAATCAAAGAGATGAACAATTGGGGATAGCTTCTTTACTGGAACACTTACACAAACAATAGATACAGTACCTTCTACTCATTAACTGTTCTAATACAGGAACATCCCATAAACATGCCCCTTGACAAAAAGGTAAATTCAAACTCAGAATCTTATGTGCAGTTCTCCAATCCAGGAGGAAGCAACTTCAAGAGAGTTTTCAGAGAGATGAGCAGCTTGCGATCATGTATTGAAATCTGCAACCCTTCTGGGATCCCCAGCAGCTTCTGGTTGCTGCAGCTAAAAAACAAAACGAGATGACCTGGTCTGAGAGAGCTGTCACTGCCCTTCCATTGTTCCCACCATTTTAATAAATCCTAAAGGCCTCCTGAGTTATTTACTTCTGCCATTTTCAGGCAGCAGTTCGGCATTTCTCTATTTAAGTCTTCTCTTTTAAAAAAAACACAAGAAAATAACCTTTTTAAAGTGACAGTTTTGTCACACCTTCCACTTTGAAAAAAAATGACCATCAATATTTACAGATAGCATCATTTTAAACCCCTTTTTCTTACTGTTACAGTAGACTACAATATGTATATATATTCTATTGACACTACGTATGCAAACATTCACAACTCCATTCTATTTCAGTCAGTTTACTCCTGCCACAGAACGCCTCTGTCTTTCTTCGTCCAAGTCTTGACGCCTTATCAGCAAGCACGGTTTCTCGTCCAGTCACCTGTATAACTTCCAAATTGGATGGCATCAATAATACGTGCTATCTGAACAGACTGGAAGTTTTCTCCTTAAATTTCTCCAAAAATGTTTAGGTGTTGTGATCAATATAACGATTTGTCTCAGACACGTTATTTACAAGTTAAATGCTGAAATGTTGTAAGGCCAAGCTCAAGGCCTCTTTCCCAATTGTGGAATATTTCTGTTGATGGTTTCACCGGACACTCCAACCACACATTACATAAAGGAGCAAATCTCATCTCTCCCAAAATCCTTCTCAATGACAAGTCTCCTCATGTCTCAGCATAAAAGAATTACATGCTTCTGTACCTCTCAATGCTTTACCTGCTACTCCTGGCCTACACAAGTAAACCTTACTCTCACAGGTATATGTTTTAAGAAGATCTTGCATATTCTTCTCAATGCCTAACAGAAGCCAAACTTTGACTCATGGATCAACTTATCATCAACAGTCATTTCAGCTTCTAATCTCGCCATTGTAACTCTCTGCTCTTCCACACGAGTTTTCACGACTGCAGGAAGTGAATTTTTGAACTACTCCAAAGTAAGAATCCCTCTAAGAGTGTCATAGATTGTGCTCTTTTTAATACCCTTACCCATCTTTTAAAATTGCTTTGTTTGATTCTTTCAAACTCAATGTACGTTTAACCAGGGATGCTACTTTAGATTCCTAAAATGCTGTCTGTGGGCTTCTGGCATAAGCTCATATGCACTTCAGATTGCTTTCTTCACCCTCTCATACTGGCCAGATACCTCCTCCGATCGGGATGCAAATACCTCACTCCTTATACCTACTAGCTTTGTTTGGATCAACTAAATTCATATGGTCACCGATCAATGCATTCTTTTAGCCACTTTCTCAAATTAAAAAGGCTTTTATATTCCTCTCATCAAATGTAGACAATGACTGGATGATTTGAAACAGATCCCCACCAGGCCTTTGGCTACCATACATCTGCTCCTCCTCACTATCCTCCCGTGTCAGCGTACCATCTACCTGCATCTCTGCTTTCTAAGTCGACTTTCCTCTCAAATTGTTAACATTTGAAGTTGAAACTCCCTCCCTCTTTCTACTTTCCTTCTTTATTTTTCTGTCTTTCTTAGTCCTCTCCTTTTCTTTTAATTCTCCTTTTAATCGCATTTCAAACGGTTTCAATTCCTTTTTGTGTTCAAGCTGCCTCATCAACAATTGAATTCCAGCCATTTCCAAAAATTCTGATGGTGTTTCAATCAAACTTTAAATGCCAAGGCACAGCTGTAATTATTTCTCCTTTTCTTACAGAGGGTTGGTGTGGACTTCTTGGGCCAAATGGCCTGTTTCCATACGGTAGGGATTCTAATTATGAACCCAATTTGGTATTGCTGATTTCGAACCAGACAAGATTGCAAAGTTTGCTATGAACCAGATCAGACTGCTTTAAAATACTTTCAGATGGGAGCCTGGACGCTAACCTTGTCTTATAGTAAAGGTAGATGCGAAATGAGTGTTACAGATGTGATGCGGCTGGTCAAACCACACAGCTTAAAGCAACACACAATTTATTTGAACACTCTAATAATAACATATACAAAAAGAAGAGGAATCTAGAATAACTTAACTACTGGAAATCTTATCAGAATAATAGATACAGTACCTTCTACTAATGAACTATTGCAATGTACTAACATCCCATAAATACATTCCTTGTCAAAAAGACACGCCCAAGGCCATTCAGTCTTGTACGATCAGTTCAAAGGGACAAACACAAAAGTCACAATTTCAGTGGACAGGCGCAGATTCAAAGCTGCTGAAACCCCAATCCAACATGGAGCAGCACATGGGAATCACCGGAAAGTGAACAACAGCCCGCCACACCACACCACCCCCTTGTCCATGGAGCAGTACATGGGACACACCGGAAAGTGAACAACAGCCCGACACCCACCCCACCCCCCTTGTCCATGGAGCACCACATGGGACACACCAGAAAGTGAACAGCAGCCTGACACATACCAATTCATTGTTTCTGCACTTCACAATGCCAGCACTCGATACACTCGGGAAACAAAAACCAAGGAGAAAGTCAGGACTGCAGATGCTGGCGATCAGAGCTGAAAATGTGTTGCTGGAAAAGCGCAGCAGGTCAGGCAGCATCCAAGGAGCAGGAGAATCGACGTTTCGGGCATGAATTTCATGAAGAAGGGCTCATGCCCGAAACGTCAATTCTCCTGCTCCTTGGATGCTGCCTGACCTGCAGCACTTTTCCAGCAACACATTTTCAACCAAAAACCAAGGCCAAGGAAAGATACAGAGGGACAGAGAGATTCACAATAAATATGGAAACAGTTAATTAACTGAGAACATGTTGTGGAAAAATGGAGAAAAAGAAAGGGCAGTGGGACTAAATGGAGAATGAAACCTTTACAGTACGAAATTATAAGAATGAGAACGTTGAATAAAGACATTTTCAGATCAGCTGAAATGGTTTGTTTCATCAAGTTTTGAATCGGTTTCACAGAACACTTCAAACAACATTAGCTGGGACAAGATGACAGACCAACATGGAGAGCTGAGTAGGCCACGCTAGTGCATTGTTCAGTAATCTGGATTATCTGCCTAGCATGAGGAGAACTGCAAACTTTAATATCAAATGGGAACGATACACACATCAAATACACACAGCAGGGAAGATATCTATCTCCATTGGACCAGTATAAGGGGTGTGTGTGTGTGTTGGGATGAGGGGTTGGGAGGTTGGGAGAGCGTGTATTTTGGGTAGTTGAATGTGAAAATTATTACTTGAAAGAAAATACACTTAAAGGCAACCAGGTTAAATATGAACAACTGACAGGGATTTGGATTTAGACACAGAGAGACTGAGGGAAGTTTCATGAACAGATGAGAGAAAGTGATTGAGAATATTAAAATAAAGGCATTGCCGCACACAATAGCGATATTGATTAGTGTGCACACATGAAGGACAGATGGATGGGATTTCGGTCTGAATTCGAATCATGTTTGTTTCTGCAGGTTTCAACTCAAGAGTGTCAGCAGCAAATGTTGTCATCATTAAATCTGTCTTACACCGCCCAAGTTTCAAACAGCAGATGGGTTAAGCAAGTGAAGTACATTCTGGAGCAGTGAGTAGTTAAAGTTAATAATGGTCAAGGAATCGTGTCAGAAATCAGCTCATGGCTAAAGGAATCACCGCAGTTGTGATTCGTCAGTTTCAACCACAACACGCAAGTTCCCCTCCACGCCATTTACCACCCTGACTTGGAAATATACCGCTGTGCCTTTACAGTCGTTGGGTGAGAATCCTGGATTGCCCTCCCTAATGGCATTGTGGTCCATCCCACAGCATGTGTACTGCAGCAATTTAAGAAAGAAGCTCACCATCGACTCCTCAAGAGCAAATCGAGATGGACTATTAATGCTGGCCAGCCAGCAACACCCAAGTCCCACAAATGAATGTAAAAAAAATTGGCCAGGATGGGATGGTTGTCCAGGAAGGAAATGGAGTTTGTAAAGATAATAGAGGACAATGACCTCCACGCTCCCAATATTTAGATAACAAGGGTGAGAGACAATGAGCTGAAAATGTGTTGCTGGAAAAGCGCAGCAAGTCAGGCAGCATCCAAAGAGCAGGAGAATCGACGTTTTGGGCATGAGCCCTTCTTCATGAAGAAAGGCTCATGCCTTAAACGTCGATTCTCCTGCTCTTTGGATGCTGCCTGACCTGCTGCACTTTTCCAGCAACACATTTTCAGCTCTGATCACCAGCATCTGCAGTCCTCACTTTCTCGTGAGAGACAATGGTTCACATCTGAACATGATCAGGTCAACGTAGAGACCCATGAGTAACACTGCCAGAAGCAAGGAGGGAGACAGTAATTGAACAAGTTCAATGGTGCCATTAGTAGCGGTTTGCAAAGTGAATATCTGGATTCAGAGTATCAACATGAACAATAAAAGTGGCAAGAAGTGAAGACTATATAAAAGAACAGTAATGCAGTCATAGCTGGGTTATAGAAAAAAAGTCTGGACGGTGAGACTTACCAGGGACACCAACGATAGACAGGAGAGGATAATAAATATATTGAACAATGCGAAGAGCATAATGTATTCGTTGTGATAATGTGAACCAATCATAATATATTGAAAGAGTCCAAACATAACCGGATAAACTCCTGTCCATTGTTATAACATTTCAGTCCAATATTCTCAGATTCTGATCCACTGTTGGAACATTCCAGTCTAATGTTCTCAGATTCTGATCCACTATTGGAACATTCCAGTCTAACGTTCTCAGATTCTGATCTCTCCTCCCACTCTATCTGGAGCTGCTGATCCCTGTCAGTGCTGTCGGTGATGCTGCCACTCATGCTATGGCATATCACATTGAATGGAGCCCATTTATCATTGGGAGATACCTTCCACTGGGGTAATTACAAAACATGGAGACTGACATTAATCACAGTCACTGAACAAACAGGTTCAGTTAACCCCTTCCTTCTATAACATTTCATATCGCAATAAAAGGGAATATTTACTCAGTCTGGATGAAATGGATGAGGGTTACTAACGGATGGACTAGAAATCTTTCTTTTTTTTTACTTTTTCCGTGAATGTGGGAATATTACCAGAGCACTGCAGGGCTGTATGTGTCCCACTATGTTTGTAAAGGGGACAGGGATAAGATAACAGGTCACTTACAACAGATAAAAAATGAGGTCTGCAGATGCTGGCGATCACAGTTGAAAATGTGTTGCTGGTTAAAGCACAACAGGTTGGCAGCATCCAAGGAATGCGAAATTCGGGCTTATGCCCGAAACGACGAATTTCCTATTCCTTGGATACCACTTACAACAGATGTCTGGTGGGGAAATTTCTGGATACATTAACTCAAGGGAGAAAGTGAGGATTGCAGATGCTGGGGATCAAAGTCGAGAATGTGGTCCTGGAAAAGCACAGCAAGTCAGGCAGCATCAGAGTAGCATCGACATTTCTTGTGTAAGCTTTTCATCTGGAATGAGGCTTGTCGCCCAAAGATGCTAAGAGATAAATGAGAAGGGGATGGGGTTGGGGGAAGATAGCTGAGAATGTGGTAGGTAGACGAAGTTGGGGTTAGAGGTGATATGTCGGAGAGGAGGGTGGAGCAGATAGGTGGGAAGGAAGAGGGTGATAGGGCGGGTGCTGAGTTGGAAGGTAGGATCTGGGATAAGATGGTGAAGCAGAAATGAGAAAACTGGTGAAATCCACTTTCATCCCATGTGGTTGTAGAGTCCCAAGGCAGAAGTTGAGTGGTGGAGGAGCCCCAGGACCTGCATGTCCATGATGGAGTGGGAGGGGGAGTTCAAGTGTTCAGCCACGGGGTGGTCGTGTGTCTCAGAGATATTCCCTGAAGTGTTCCACACATTGGCGTCCTGTCCCCCAATGTAGAGAGACATCAGGAGCAACGGATATTGTAGGCGACGTGTGTAGAAGTGCAGGTAAAACTCCGAATGGTGTGGAGGGAGCCATTGGGGTCTCGGACCGAGGTGAGGATGCAGGTTTCCCAGTTTTTACCGTGGCAGGGGAAGATGCCAGGAATGGAGGGTGAGTTGGTGGGTGACGTGGACCCTACAAGAGAGCCGCGCTGGGAATGTTCTTTATGGAATGTAGATCAGGGTGGGGAGGGAAATATATTCCTGGTGGTGGGGTCTGTTTGTAGGTAGCGCAAATGGGGGAGGATACTGCGTTGTATCTTGGTGGGATGGAAGGTCTGGAACAGGGTGTTCTTTCCCTATTGAGTTTGGAGGGGTAAAAGTTGAAGGCAGAGGTACGGGAAGTGGATGAGATGCTCTGGATGGCATCGTCGACCATGTGGGAGAGGAAATTGCTGTCTTTGAAGAAAGAGGCCATGTGGGATATACACTGGGTTCAGAGTGTGGTGCTGGAAAAGCACAGCAGAAATGGCAGCATCCGAGGAGCAGGAAAATTCGACGTTTGGGACAAAAGTCCTTCATCAGGAATCGGGTTTTAGCCGCAAATTTCTGTTTTCCTGCTCATCAGATGCTGTCTGACATGCTGTGCTTTTCCAGAACCACACTCCCGAATTTAATCTCCCGCATCTGCAATACTCACTTTTGCCTGCACGCTAGGTTCAGCCAGTTCTGTAATACTGCCTTTAATTCTGTTCTCACTGCTGTAGGAAAGATGTTGTTAAAGTTGAAAGAGTGCAGAAAAGATTTCCAGGCTTATTGACAGTTTTGGGGAGGGTGGTGGTGGCGAGTGATGTTGAGCTATGCGGAGAGTATGAATGGGCTGGGGCTATGTTTCCTGGAGCGTTGGTTCTGAGGAGTGACCTTTCTGAGGTTAATTGCGGTGAATCCCGATGCTCCAGGGTGAGCAATGCCAACGACCGGGAAATAGACAGAATAGTTATTCACATTGAAACTGGATAATTACTCATTGACAACATGTTGGCGAACGATGGAGGTAGACTGAAGTATGTGATTGGCTGGAGGAATCAGAATTTGGAGGGTCCAATCATATGAATGAGAACAAAAATAAAGGCATTACCATATCAACTGAAAATATTAGTTATACCACATTCTAAATCCACCTCAGCGAACCAGACCAGACACCATAAACCCAGAAGAGATATCTATTCAGCATGGAGCACTGCACAGACCAGACTAGTGCACTGTTGAACACCACCCTGCAATCTGTTCACAGTGGAATACTGTGCACACTATGGCAGTCCATTGTTCTATAAACCCAGATGAGATATGTGTTCAGCAGGGAGCACTGTGCAAACCGGGCTGGTGTACTGTGCAATACAATGACAATCTACCCAGAGTGGAAAGGTACGCTGGCCACAGTAGTGCTTTGATCTATAAACCCAGATGAGATAGGCGACCAAGGTGTGGAACTGTGTCCATCAACCCAGTGCATTGTTCACTACATTAGAACATTGTGTTAGATCACTGCCCAACGTTGGGAAACTTGCAGCCCATGTTGGAAGTGACAGGATGTGCAGCTCCCTCCAGCTCCATATCTCCATTTTGCCATGACACAGGGGTGCTGTGGGTGTGAACATCACTGCCATAGAGAGATGGCGGGGGCATCAGTTTAAGTATCAACAAATGGGAGGGGTTTGGGGAATAGAGAGAGCGAGACTGAGAGACAATTTCATGGAAGGATGTTTTCCCAGGATCCAGAATGCTGAAATGAAGACATTTCAACAGTATCCTGCAACATGAGCAAATGTTTCCAGGAATGATGGGTAAACTGGATATTGGTGTGAGGTCAGATGATGGAGAGTATTGGATGAGCATTTGTTCTGCAGCTTTTTAACTGGGATGAGGGTCAGCAGAGTCTTCGACACATTGGGCTGAATCTAACAATATTTTGTCTCAGTGTCATTTTCACTGAGTATGACAGAAGGATTGTCTGTATGAGACTGAGCTGGTTTCCTGGTGATATCTCATCGAACTCACCTCGTTAGCTATCTACCCCACCCCATGGCGACCCTCTCATTCAATGCCAGCTCAATTTCTTTCATGGTTGGAGGTACTCATCAATGCCCGCATGACTGTAAATATTCCGTGATCCCTGGCACTGGTGCCATCATCAAAAGGCCAATGGGCACACTGTTTCTCTGTTTGGAGCTGCCCTGCACAGTTTACCCCGAGCATGGCAGATAAGAGGCATTTACACCACGGTTTGTCAACAAAGTTATGAAAGTCCTGGTGAATGGGATAGTACAGAGGAGGACCATTCTTTTCCCAGAGTAGGCCACACTACCAGACCCACAGAGCATGGTCTGAGATCACCACCCAGCTCAGTGCAGTATCTGCAGTCTGAGGAAATGTCCAGCAATACAGGGCAAGCATCAAGAACCTTCCCCATTCTGTCAGAATAAGGGTCAATATATTCTCTCTGCTCCCTCACACTTACTGTATATCTGCTATTTCACCTACTCCCGAACAAAGCTCATGCTCCACCACTCTCATTACTGCTTGCAGTCTCTCTTTCTCTCTCTCTCTCTCCCTCTCTCTTTCTCTCGCCATCCACTTTACCCCCCCCCCCCCCCGCCCCGCCCAGGTCCCCCCCACCCCACCCCGGCACACACACCAATAACACTGCATAGATACAACACTGTGGACTGACTGTCTCCGGACACCTCTCCATGTCCCCCACTTACACCAGCACTAACAGCAGGGCCACCCACCCCACCCACCCTCCCTCCCTTTCTCCCATTCCAGGAGAAACAGGCTATTTTTCCTGGAATGGGACAGAAAGGGCCAAGCCAGATGGTGGAGCGCCTGATATCGTTACATTCCCCCCTCCCCCCGCCATGTGTGGAGGACCCTGGTACGAGCCGGAGAGGACTGGGACGCCTCGTGTGGAGATTCTGAAACATCCACATCCCACCAACCGAGTAAGGAGCAATTTTCAGTGAAGGGCAATTCTCACTTTAAACCCACTAGCAGCTCCGTTTACTCACGGCACAACATAGAAGCGGTGGCCCTGATGCCATCTCCCTTTTGTGTCGAACTGGCATAAATGGAATCCGCATGGTCTCGGTGAGCAGGAGGGTGGGCTCACAACTCATCGTCACCACCGCCTTCCAGGAAGGGAGCTCCTACACTTCCTCCTGTAAACACCTCAGGTGCTGAAACTATTTTCTGCTCTCCCCACTTGCTCTGACATCTTCAATAATCTGTACTCATATTCACCAAGTGCCCTTTGCTCCGACACCCGCTTTATAATGGTACAGAATGTTTTATATTGACTTTCAGAGTTATTTCTTCCAAGATGCATCACCTCACACTACTGTGAATTGATCCTGATCTTCCATAAACCTGAAAACTACGCCAATGTGTCACTGTCCTGCTTGAGTTCCACACTGTCCTCCACACACTATAATTAGTCCAGGTATGGTATCTGCAAACATTAAAATTGTCCTACAGTCACACTCCACACAGAAATACTGACTCACTCGCTATTGTTAGCAAGTGCAGTACAAACACACTCCCCGAGGACCGACTTAAGTACTGACTCACACCAGACAGAGTAAGTGAAATATTGACAAGGTCACAGTGGAGCAGGAGAAATACTGACAGACATCCCATGTCTGTATTTGTTTCTGTGTATTAGTAAGTGTCTCTATATCTTTGTGTTAGTGTGTGTATATCTGTGTGTATCAGTCTGAGGTGAGTCTGCAGTCTCTATGGTGCTAACGTGAAGTAATATCCCCCTGATACGAGATCTGACGAAGTGTCCTTTCATTTCTGTCCACAGATGGTGTCAGACCTGTTGACCTTTCTGACAGTCTCTGCTGGGCTCCCCACACCACTGCACAGGTGAGAGTGGATGGTAAAAATCATCAGGGGTTCAGTTTGGGAGGGACAGAGGGAGGGCAGCAGCTCACAGCACCATCCAAACACAGACAGACAGACACACACACACAGACACACACACAGACACACACACACAGACACAAACACACAAACATACATACTCACCGAGATGCAGAGAGAACACACAGACGCACAAACAGATACACAGGGACGCACTCACGCTCGTGTCCCCAGCCCTATATTCTGATGTTCCATTCAGCCCTTCGGACCTGCTACAGAGGAGCAGATTGAGACCACTCCGACGATTATGTGCAGTTTTGGGAATGTACTTGGAAAATCCAGGCTGGGTCAGGAAGTGACCCCGCCACTCCCAATCCCTCTTTCCAGGCTTCCCCTCTCTGTAACTTCTGCTCCAGATGTGGGTCATGTTACAGACCCGGATTTACTGGGAATTCAGCTCCCAGACCCCACTCAGGGTTAACCCAAACAAATCGTCTGCTCTCCTGGAATGCAGCATTGTACAACACGACTTTCAGGAAAATAACCAGTTACTTTCGAAAAGCATAACATGAGAACATAAGAAATCGGAGCAGAAGTAGGCTATTCGGCCCCTCAAACCTGCACTATCATTCAATAAGAGCATGGCTGATCTACTCCAGGGCCCAACCCCACTTTCCTGCTAACCCCTTGCATCCCTAAACTCGCTGATATGTCAAAAGCCAATCCACCCCGTACATAAATGCATTCAGTGCCCCTTGGATGCTACCTGAACGGTTGTTTTTTTTTCAGCACTACACTTTCAACACACACGCGCGCACACACACATGCAAACACAAATAGCTGAGAGAGACACAGAGGTGCACAAACAGACACACAAAGACGTATACATGCCAAGCGACATGCACGCGCGCGCACACACACACAAACACACACACACACTCACAAAACACACACAGCCACATATTTCACCAGTTTCCTCATTTCCCCTTCCCTCAACTTATTCCAGATCCAACCCTCCAACTCGGCACCGCCTTCTTGAACTGTATTACCTGTCCATATTCCTTCCCACCTATCCACTCCACCCTCCTCTCTGACCTATCACCGTCACCCCAACTTCATTTAACAATCGCCTTCCCAGCTACGCTCCCCAGAACCATCCCCTCCCATTTATCCCTCAGCTCCCTTTGCCAACAAGCCTCATTCCTAATGAAGGGATTATGCTGGATATTTTGACTCTCCTGCTCCTTGGATGATGCCTGAATGGTTGTGCTGTTTCTGCACCACTCTCTTTCAACACAGACACACGCATGCACACACACAGACACAGAAGCGCACATACAGAGAGACACAGACACAGACAAACAGACAGGCAGACACAAACACATACCGACACACGCACAAACACACAGACACACACAAACACACTTCCCACCCGCGAAGACATCCACACTCTCCCTCCACACACAGACACCAACATTCCCCACACACACACACATTGGCTCACGCACAGGCAAAGACACAGGCACACGCAGACACACATACATACAGACAGCAATACTCTAACAGTCACATACACACCCACATTCCCCACACATGCACACATACGCTAACACAGACACACACAAACAGATATATACACTCAAACAGGCACACACTAACACACACACGAAAACACACGCAAAAACACAGATACAAACACACACACACACGCACACATATGCAGGCACACAGATACACACAGACAGGCATACACACACAAGCACACTGGCAGAGGCACACACGCATTGACATACACCACATAGAAATCACACCCATACAAACCAACTCACAGGCACGCACGCGCACACAGACTCTCTCACACACACGCACACACAGATGCCCACAGCCACCCATACACAGACACTCAAATTCCCCACACACATGCACACGCATGCACAGGCACAGATGTACACAAACACACAGCCATGCACACACGCAGACACACAGTGACACACAAAGACATGCACACACACAAGCGCGCATGCATACATACAGCTGCTCACACACAGACTTACAAACATCTAAACACACACAGAGGCACACACACACACACACACACACAAACACACACAACTTGTAAAATGCAATGTTTAGTGATAGTGACTTACCCTTGCAATTAATCTTTCATGTAAGAAAGGATTGAAAAGTCCTAAAACACACCAGCAGAGCATTGCATTTTATCACTTTCAGCAAAAGAGGGAGAGATGGAGGGAGAGGGGAGGGAGGAAGGGAGGCTTTGAACCCCATTCAATTATCCACCCCAAAACAATACATTTCCCATTGCACACAGATGCAGAGATAGAGATACAAATATACATACACATCCTAATGCAGAACATAGGTACACATATAGACACACACAAATCGATAAACGCGGACAGAAATATGCAGATGCATACTTGGACATGCAAGCACCCATGAAACCATAGAGTTATACAGGGGGTTTGAAAACAGACCTATTAACCCATACACTCAATGCTAACGATAATCTCAAACTAAACTAGTCCCATATTCCTGCGCTTGGACCATTTCAGTTTCTGGAAGATATGAGGCTGACCAACGTGGTGCCATTATTAAATAACTGGCAAGGAAAAGCGAGGGAACAATAGACTAGTGAGCCTGACTTCGATGGTGGGCAAGTTGTTGGAGAGAATCCTAACGACAGGATTTACATGTATTTGGAAAGGCAAGGACTGATAAAGGAAAGTCAACATGGCTTTGTGCATGGGCGATCATGTCTTACGAGCTGGATTACTTTTTCTTGAAGAAGTAACACAAAGCATTGATGAGGGCAGAGCAGTGGATGTGACCTATATAGACTTCAGTAAGGCATTCGACAAGGTTCCCATGAAAGACTGGTTAGCAAGGTGAGATCTCATGTAATACAAGGAGAACTAGCCATTTGGATACAGAACTGCCTCAATGGTAGAAGACAGATAGTCGTGGTGCAGGGTTGTTTTTCAGACTGGAGGCCCGTGACCAGTGTGTGCCACAAAGATTGATGCTGGTTCCACTGCTGTTCATCATTTACATAAATGATTTGGATGTGAACACAGAAGGCATGGTCAGTCAGTTCATATTTGACACCAAAATTGAAGGCGCAGTGGACAGAGAAAATGATTACCTCAGAGCATAACAGGAACTTGATCAGACGGACCAATGGACTGACGAGTTGCAGATGGAGTCTAATTTAGATAAATGTGAAGTGCTGCAGTTTGGAAAGAAAAATCGCGGATTGGCTTGTACATTTAATGTCGATATCGTGGGGAACGTTGCTAAACAATGAGACCTTGGAGTGCAGGTTCATAGTACTTTGAAAGTGGAGTTGCAGGGAGACAGGATAGTAAAGGAGTTGTTTGATATGCGTGTCGTTTTTGGACAGTACATTGAATGTAATAGTTGGAAGGTCATATTGCGGCTGTACAGGACCTTGGTTAGGCCACTATTGAATACTTCGTACAATTACGGTCTCGCTCTTCGAGGAAGGATGTGTGAAACCTGAAAGGATTCAGAAAAGATTTACAAAGATATTGCCAGGGTTGGATGTTTTGAGATTTATGGAGAGACTGAATGTGCCGGGGTAATTTTCCCTGCAGCATCAGCGTTGAGTGGTGATCATAGAGGTTTATAAACTCACAAGTGGATTGTATGGTGTCAATACCCCGGATCGTTTTCCCAGGGTATCCCTTTCCAAAGCTAGAGGATATAGTTTGAAGGTCAGAGGGGAAAGACTTAAAAGGGATCTAAGGGGCAACGTTTTCAAAGAAAGGGTGCTTTATATGTAATGAGTTGCCGGAGCAAGTTGTGGAGGCGGGGACAATTACAACAGTTAAATGGCATCTGGCTGGACACATGAAAAGGAAGTGCTTAGGGAGATATGGGCCCAATGCTGGCAAATGGAACAACATTAATGCAGGGCATCTGTTTGGCAGGATCGAGTTGGATAGAAGGGTGTGTTTCCATGCTGGACAGCTCTATGACACTCTATCTTCAGTAAAACTTTCGCCTGTCATCTTAAAATTACTCCCTTATCTTGAAATCCACGATCCAAAGGAAAGGGCTCCTGCCATTCAAATTATCTATACCCTTCATTGTTTTGTAAACCTCTATAACGTTCATTAGGTCTCAAAGGTCTATGCTGCAGTCGAACAGGTCCCAGTCCATCGAGCCTGTCCTTATAACTTCAACACTCCATTCCCAGCAACAGCCTGGTAAATCTTTGTCTGAACCATCACCAGTTTAATAATATCCTCAATGTAACTGGTTGACCAGAACTGCACACAGTACTTCAGGAGAGACCTCACATGTTCAGCACAAGCTAAATATAATCTTCCTGCTCCTGTACTTAAAGGTCTGAGCAATGAAGATCAGCAAAGCAAGCGCCTTCATAACTAGCCTGCCCACAGATGATGTAAACTTCAAAGAAATATATCAGAACCCCTAGGTCTCTCTGTTCTACAACGCTACCAAAGGCTAGACATTTAATTGTGTATATTCTCTCATTGTTTGCTTTACGAAATTGTGATACATTGATTTATTGAAATTAAACTCCATCTGCCACTCCTCAGCCCAGTGAGTGATAATACTGGGGAAGAAAGGCTGGACAGCAATCAGCTGACGGATCATTTCGTGGTTTTAAGAAGAGGGCAGTCAAACGTTACAGGCGGGAAAGAGAGATTGGTGTTTTTGATCCAGAAAGTAGGCTCTTTCTTCGTCTCTGGTGTTCAGTAATAAATATCTATTCCAGATCCTTTCTCGTGCAGAGTGTCTCTGTATATGTCTTTCCCTCATATTGCAGATGACAGATAAAAGCCACTTAAGGTGAAAGTCATAGCCAAGCAATTAAAGATTTTCATAGTTTATCTCGAAGGCAAAGCACATAAACTCAACATCCTATAGTTGAGGTGAGTACCTTTAATCAGTTTAACAAAGTGATTCTTTTAACTGTGTAATTCAGTAAAGTTAACCAAACCATATCGAGCTGAAAGCTGACATTTAAAATGTGACCCAAAATCTGGGCATGGTTTCAGTCTTGTGTAGTGGGTAACGCCCATGCCTCTGAGCCAGAGCTCTGGGTTCGATTCCAATACCCGAACTTGTGTGGTATTGTCTCTCACTCTGGACCAAAAGGTCTGGGTTCAAGACTTGCCTGTCAAGGAGGTATGTCACAGTATTTCAAAACAGGCTAATGAACAAACAAACAGGAGAATAATGTTGCAGCTTTAGGGATTGTTGACAGGTGGTGGTTGTGTCCCTTCCTCTGAGCCCAAAAGTCTAGATAAAAATACCACAGAGGTGTTTCATAATGTGACTGGACAAGTTGGTAAAATAATTTTATAGTTGTGGTGTGATGAAGAGGGAAGATGAGTCAGTATTCAATTTCAGAATGTGGGCCCAGGTTTACTGAAAACACAGCCATTTGTGTTGATTGGAGTCACATTTGCACATTCTATTCGTTTATAAAATCATGAAGACCATGGATAGGGTGAATAGTCAGGGTTTTTACCCCATGTGGGGAAGTCCACAACTAGTGGACATAGGATTAAGGTGAGATGGCCAAGATTTAAATGGGTCCTAAAGGGACCATTTTCACAAATGGTTTATGTATGCAGTGAGCTGCCAGAGGAAGTGGTGGAGGATGGTGCAAATTACAACATTTAAAACGCATCTGGATGGGGTCATGAATTGGAATGGTTTAGAGGGATATGGTACAAATGCTGTAAAATGAAACTAAGTTAATTTATGACATCTGGTTGGCAAGAATGAGTTTGACGAAAGGGTCAGTTTCTGTGCTGTACATTTCTATGATTCATTGATCCTATTAACAAAATGATCCCTTTGTAATATTATGCAACCTTCTTCACTTTCCACTATATAACTAAACTTGGTGTCATCTGTAAAGTTGCTCGATGTACATTGCATAATTCTCATCTAAGTCACTAATATAAATGACAAAAAAAAGTGGATCCAGTACCAATCCCTTTGGAACGCCACTGGTCACAGGCCTCCTGTCCCAAAGACAACAATCCTCCACCACCCTCTACCTCCTTCCAATAAGCTGAAACACACACACGTATAGAGACATAGAGACCGAGGCACAGTTCTGTCTTTAAGACAAATATGGATATGTTTTAATGATTAGGGGAACAAGGTTACAGTGAGAAGGCAGGAGAATTTTTTTGAGAAACATGTTAGCCATGATTGAACAGCAAATCATACTTGATGGAGCAAACAGTCTAGTTCTGCACCAATTTCATACGCTCTATGGTTTACACTATGAGAAATGTCTACCCAAGAGAAGAGTGGAGGCTGAATTTGATAAATACTTTCCTGAACAGAGGCAATGGGAATGTGGGATAGGTTTGAGGGGCTGAATGTACTATGTATTTCCTATTGGTTGTGCCCTCGTTTTTAAAATGGGAAGCTGACTTGCTTTGAGGTTCATACACTTCTAAATTTCGAGTTTCTACCATTTAAGATTGAGATAAGGATGCTCTTATCTCCTTAGGGTTGAGCTGTCTGTGATATTGTCATCCCCAGGAAAGAGTGAAGACTGGGCCATACAGTCATAGAGTCCGAGAGATGTGCAGCCCAGAAGCAGACCTTTCGGTCCAACACACATATGCTGACCACATATGCCAACTTCAATTTGGTCCCACCTGCCATATCCCTCCAAACACTTCCTATTCATATTCCCATCCAGATGCCTTTTAACTGTTGCAATTGTACCAGCCTCCACCACTGCCTCTGGCAGCTCATTCCATACACGTACCACCCTGTTGCATGAAAGAGTTGCCTGTTAGGTCTCTTTTATATATGTCCCCTCTCACCCTAAACCTATGCCCTCTAGTTATGGACTCAATTACCTTAGGGAAAATACCTTGCCTATTTACCCTATCCATGCTCCTCATGATTTTTATAAACCTCTATAAGGTCACCTCTCAAAGACTATCGCTTAATTTAAAGTGCAGTGACTACAGCAATTTTAAACACAACAGCCAAACACGAAATTAATAATGGATATTATTGGTTGTGTTGTTAAAGGGACGCATGTTTGTCAGGGTAATAGGAACACTTCCCTCTGCTCAGTGTCTGAAGTTCAAAATTGAGCACATGACTGACATTGCAGATGGTTCTATCGTTGCATCAGAAAGACAGTATTTTTGACCGGATAGCAATTCCCCCAAATGTTAGTCTATATTCTGTGCTCATCTTTAAAACCCTCAGGGATCAGGATCATTGATAGTACGAACTCCACTTGATCACCTGACAACAAATGGCCCTAACGGAGGATCACTGAGATCAGAAACAAATCGACAACCAGCTACACAGTACAGCAGGAGGCCATGCAACATTTCTGAGCTGTTAAACAGGAACAGGAGGGCCCTGGTCCGCTACCAGAAAATACAGAGTTGAGATAATTACTTATTTTCATGTTGGAAAGCTGTAACTAGTGGAATTCCTCAGGAATCAACGTGAGGTCAGCAACAGTCTACAATGATTTGGATGAAGGGGCTGAATGGTTTGGAGCTCAGTTTGCTCATACACCAGGATAGTCATTCAGCAAGATTTCATGTGGAAGGAGAACGTCTGCAATGGAATACAGAGAGGGGAGACAGTGAGTAAATCTTTACCAAAAAAAAGGAGTACAATGTGGGTGATGGGAAGTTTCTGTTTGGGAAGAAGCATAAAACGACCGTAAATTATATAAGTGGACACAGAATGCAGAACTCTGTGGTACAAAGGGATTCGTGTGTCCTGCTACATAAATCACACGAAGTTAGTCTGTACAGGCAGCACGTGATTGGAAAATTAAATGAAATGATACTTTTTCTTGCAAAGAGAATTGGGGCTGATCTTAAGGATGTTTTACTGCACCTGTACAGGCCGTTGCCGAGACCACATCTGAGGTACTGTCTATGGTTGTAATTCCTCTGAAGTGAAAAACAAATTGCTTTTGAAATGTTTCAAAGGTGTTGCTCTTTACTCGTCCTTGTGATGAAGGCATTGAACGATTAAACGATTCGGCCTGAGAATGAGAAATGTTCTTATTAACCATATAAGGTTTTGAGCTGGTGAATATCTGATGAATATTTTATCCTCTTTGAGACAATAAGACTGGGGAGCTATTTTAAGAATAAGATGCATTCATTGAAATGCAGATATTGTGAAGATATTGCAAGTTGTACTATAAAAGTATACGGGAACATATAAACACATCTTCAAAGCTCGTGACGCTATTTGTTGCGAAAGAAGTGGCTGGGTGTCCAGCAGCAACAGTGATGCACCTACACGGAACAGGGAATGTGCTGGAGTCCTACAGTTCATACACTGTTCAAACAGACTTCATTTGGTCCAGTTTGGGGCCGGATATCGTTATTGCGTGATTCAATTCAGAGAAGGAAAAATGCCATCTTTCCTGAGAAGGAACAGGCTGTTTCTCCCTCTGTCTCTGTGTGTTCCTCTTCTCAGCAATGTGTGTGAGCTGAAAACTCCTTATTCGTCTGTACTACTCATGGAGAATTCTTGTCGAAGATTCACTGGAATCGCCCCACGGCCTGAAGTAAAGGCAATCCAGCTGAATCCACCTGTTCCAGGAAGTGATCCCATTACCAGTAGCTGGTAAGAGCAGAACAGCTATATAAGCTGAATGATATTTGGAACAATCACTTATGTTTCCTTTCGCCATGAGTTCAATTAACATTTGGGCACAATTCTTTCAAGTTAACGTTCTGCAGAGTTTATATTTTTCAGTTTGTCATCAAATGTGTGCACGTGCCAGTATTTTTAGAGAGGGAAACAACGGCGCACAGATTTGCAATCGTCAAACTGTCATTCATCTTTCCATCCTAGTTTGATTAACTTTGTTTCGGTCATAGACTTGTTAATTTGAGCAGATTAAAGAATCCTGCCTGACTTGTTCCTAATCCTCACACAGTCTGAGACCTATATTATTGATCATATCACCAACTCGGTTGCATTAACATTTGCAATGAGCAGCGAAAGCGCGGAATGAGGAAAGGGAATAATGCCCTGAACTATAGATCAGTGAGCCTGACGTCCTTTGTGGGCACGTTGTTGGAGAGCATTGAGGGGAGAGGATTTACATGTATTTGTAAATGTAACAACTGATGAAGGAGAGTCAACAATGCTTTGTGCATGGGAAATCGTTTCGAACAAACTTGATTGCATTTTGTGAAGAGGTGACAAAGAAGATTGGTGATGGCAGTATGGTAGATGCTGTCCATATAGATTCAGCAAGGCATTCGACAGGATTCCGCATAGCACACAAGTTAGTAAGGTTAGGTCATAAATAGATCCAAGATAAGCTAGCCAAATGATTACAAAAAGAGAGTCAGCTAGGAGAAACAGGGCGTTAGAAGATTGGTTTTCAGACTGGAGAACTATGACCAGTGTTGTGCCACAAGGAGCCGTGCTGAATCCACTGCTTTTCATTATTTATATAAATGATTTGAATGTGAATATTTGCCTGTTTATTATGTTTACAGATTATATTAAAATTGAAGGTGCAGTGGCTGACAAGTTTTACCTCAGAGTACGATGAGACCTTGATCAGATGGGCCAATGGGTCAAGGAGTGACAGATGGAGTTAAATTTAGAAAAATGTGAAGTATTGCATTTTGATAAGGTAAATTGGGCAGGATGTATGCAATTAATGGTGCGGTCCTCGGGAGCGTTGTTGAACAAAAGGGCGCAGGATCATAGATCCTTGAAAGTGAAGTCGCAGGTAGATAGGGTGTTGAAGGAGGGGTTTGGTATGCTTGTCTTTATTGATCAGCGCATTGACTCTGCGAGTTGGGAGATCGTGTTGCGAATGGGCAGAATGCTGGTGAGACCAGATTTAGAATATTGTGTTTAGTTCAGTTCGCTCTGCTACAGGTAGGATGTTGTTAGAATTGAGAGGGTGCAGAAAAAATGTATACGGATATTGCTGGGCATGGAGGGATTAGGCTACAGGGAGAGGCTGGCCAGACTGGGGCTTGTTTACTCTGGAGCATTGGAGGCTGGGGCGTGACATTATAGAGGTTTATAACATCATGAGGAACATGAATAATCTGAATAGTCAGTGTCTTTTCCCATGTTAGGGGAGTCCAAAGCTATAGGACAATGGCTTAAGGTGAGAGGAGAAAGATGGTAAAGAGTCAATGCTTTCATGCAGGTTGTGGTGTGTGTACGGAATGAGCTGTCAGCGAAAGTGACGGAGGCTGGTACAATTACAACATTTAAAAGACACCTGGATATGCATATTAATAGAAAGGATTTAGAGGAATATAGCCTTAATGCTGGCAAATGGAACTAGATCAGATTGGGATGTCTGAATTATGTGGACAGGACTCCTTGCTGCATGACACTGTAAGGGAGATGAGGAGAAATTCTAAAAGGACCATTTGAGTGGGAATTCTCTTCTCCAGAGGTATGTGGCGCCTCTTTGTTCATATTTATCCAAAGCTGAGTTAGTTAAATATTTGTCAGAGAAGTGAGTCACAGATGATGGGATACGGAAAGAAAAGTGGGGCTGAGACCACAACTTGATCAGCCACAATCGTAGTGCCTGGTGGAGAAGGTTCATAGTGTCGAACGCTCTAACCCTGCTCCTGTTCTGATGTTCCATTCAGACCCTCCAACTTGCTAGATAGGTGCAGTTTGTGGCCACTGACTGCTACAGCTCCCCTAACTCTCTGGAATAGAGAATTCCTGACATTCACCGTCCCTTGTTTGAAGAAATCACTGCCTGCTCCTACACGATGACCTATTGATATGAGCAATAGAGGTGAATCCAAGGACTCAGCAAAGAACAACTGCCCTTGATATCAAAGCAGTATTTAACTGAGGGTGACATTAAGGAGCCTGAGCAAAACTGCACTTCATCAGAATCCATTGCAAACTCTCCAGTGTTTGGAATCATCCAAAGCACAATGGAACATGTTTGCCATCAGTGGGCGCCAATCATCTCAGCCACGGCACATTTCTGCAGGAAATCCTCAGGGTAGCTCCCTCAGACCAGGCATCCCCAGTTTTTCAGCAGGGAATCCCTGCTGTGATGATGCAGACCATTCATCCATTTGAGTCCACATCGATCAAAAATCGGGATATTCACTGTGTTTTACACAATATTCAGAAAGCTTCGTCATCTCTGACCTCCACATGCAGTCTGTGTCCATGTGCAACAAGACTGAGACAACGCTCATTCCTGTGCTGTTAAACTGTCGGTAACATTCATGAGAGAGCACTGCACATTTGCACAGTAAATGGAGGAGTTCACTCACTACCCCTATCTGGCTTCACAGGAATATGGGAAAGTCGTTCAGCCCATCAAAACTACTGGACAAGAAGAGGGACAGCACATTCAGTCCCACCTGCCGTTAAACAGGAAGACAAGGAGTCTGCTCATGCTCACACATCACTTACACGGGATCAGAAAGTGACCATTTCACACCTGGAGTTACTTGCAAAGGAACAGGAAGAGGCCATTCAGATTCTCAAGTCACTAACACAGGAACAAGAAAGTGTCAGAGATGCTTCAGCATAACAAACAAATGGAGCAGGAAATGCACAGATGGACTGTTCCATGGTATTCCTCGTGGCTTCATTACTCATAGTGCATCCGTGTTCAGTTAGCATGCTTTTCTGGCAGTGTGAATGAAAGCATTTTTTTAACGAGTCTCTAAGGCATCTTCCGTTGCAGAGAGAGCAGACCTATGTACTGTCTGGAATTCAGAAGCTGGTGGGGAATGGCTAACTGTTTCAGAATGAAGGTATTGTGCCTTCTGACAGGATTATGGACAATGTAATGTTGAGTGGAGGGTCACACGGTAACTGTGCATTACAGTGTTCAGAGTTCTTTCAGAGCCTGTACCTCTCTGTTAATCGAAATAAGATCTATGCACTGGCAGATAAACTATTGGGAATCGAGCATCTAATGGAAAGTACGAAATTTCTCACCTTATCAATGGCTACTTGGGACAAAATGAGTGTTCGGCCATAGCCGTCAAGTTTCATCTTCGTATTCTCTCACAGTGCTACAGGTTAACCACATAGTTACCGCTCTCTATCCTGATGGTACCATCATGCCAAGGTTCAGTCTGGTGAAACTCGTTTGCACTGTCTCGGTGACGTGGCGATCATTATTTATGAAGTAGACTCAGTCTGTACATAATACCCCAAATTCTCTTTCAACAAAACACTACCACTGAGTAAGGTATATTTACTGTGGTACTCAAGTATTTCGCATGAAAGACAATATATCATTTCCAGTTATAATTACTTTCTGTCGAAGCTGAATTATGTTAGTGACTTATAACCAAGGACATCCAGGTCGTCTTCAACAACAGAACTTCCTAACATCTCACCATTTAATAAAATCAAAAGAAAAACATTTTATTTGTTGTTCCTATTCGATCATGTTATACCTTGCGAACAGCTATTGCCCAAGCGCGGATCCTTCTAATATCCCATCAGCCTTCCATCCAGAGAAAACATGACTCTCTTCATTTTGCCCATTATCCAATTTTTGATCCATTCTGTGTGTTCCACCCCTACCTACCCAGGGACTCTAACATTCCCCACTCACAAGCATTCAGCCGTGGCAAACGTTTTCTGAAAAATCAAATCCTCTACACCCACTGGTTGTCAATTTTCGATAACACAACGGGAAATCTCCACAACTACAGCAGGTTTATCAAGGATCCTGTCCCTTTCCTGAATCTAGGCTGACTCTACCAAATCATATCATTATTTTCCAAGTGTCTGGTTGTCACATTCCTTATAAAAGGTTACAATGTTTTTATCTCACAGCTGACATCAAGCTATTTAATTTTTTGTTTGCCCTCTCCGTCCTGTTTTAAATGTTTAGGTTTACAATAGCTGCTTTCCAGTCTGCAGGATCCTTTCCAGAATCTCACCAGCTTTGACGAATAGTCAGTAATTCTTTCACTAGCTCTGTTGGCACTTCCTCAATACTCGGGGATGTAGCTCATCAGTTCCAGCAACATACCAATATTCAATTCGATTAGGTTTTCAAAGACATAGTCTTCATTAATTCTAATTTCGTGCAGCCCCTCATTTTCACCAAGGACCCTGTTCCCTCGTATTTCGGGAAGTTAATTTCTGCACTTTCTTCTGTGGAGGCAGAATCAATGTATTCCTCTCAGCAGGAAGGTGACTTCGATCAGCTAGTGGGATATCGGAGGACTGCACTCCGGAAATGTTACTCACTCCTGCCTGGAAATTGCCAGACTTAATCCAATCCATTTCATTGCGATGGATATGTCACCCACCTCTTGCCTGGAAAGTTCCAGAATCAATCCAGTTCCCTTCATGGTGAGTGTCAGCACAGTTCTGGTGTGAGTTTGAAGGAGGGGACACAGCTCAGTGGCCACCTCATTTTTTTAAAGACGCCGGTTTCACATTTTACACTTGGAATGTGTCCAGCTTAGACAAATGTTCCTGGAAATTCCTGCCAGGATCATGCAGTGCCCTGCCCCTCCCTGTGTACGGAGCTTCCCTTCTGTGTAACCCTGATTCCAATTGTTTACCATGGACCCAGAACACTCTGTAAATGCGGTGTTCATATCTCATCCAGAGTGGGTCACCATACCCTTGGGTCTCTCTGAATGGATGCAGCAGCTGATAACGGAAACCTGTGAAAAGCGTCCACAGAACATCCCTTTATCTGTAATGACAGCAGCAAGTCAAATTTTCACACACATGGTGCACCAATTCTGTGTTGAAAATGTTTCTTGTCTTAGCAGAACAAAACAGTTACATCTCTGCACTGCCCTACAGTTACAGTTTCCTTCTCCAAAAAAATCAGTTGACAATGGAACATTCCATTTCTTTGTCTCTCAGCAACTATAAGGGCAGCACCAGTATTGCCGATGGAGTTGATCATCACACTCATAGAAGAAACACAGAGGGAATATAACTCAAGTTAAACAGGGACACATCTAAGTTGACATGATATTCAGGAATATGGGCAAAAGGGAAATTTTAGAATAAGCTCCCATGTTATTTTCCTTCTGGTTCATCAGCAGCTGAACCTATGTTTGCTTTTCATTTCTCTCTCTCTCTCTCTTTCTCGCTGGGCATTTCTGCATCCATTAAACTAACCTTCACCTCACACATCCGACCATCCCTGATATAAATAATATTACTTCCCAGTTGCTTTCAGTTGCGATATAGGATCACTAGATTCAAAACTTTATCTGTTTTTCTCCTGACAGAGGCTGCCATCCTTGCTGAGATTCTCCAATATTTTCAGACGCTGGGGAATTTTATTTCAGATCTCCTTCATCCACAGTTCCTTGGCTTATTTCACCTTTAATTCTGTTGTTTCACGAGGTGTCAGCGTCACTGGCAGCATTTGTCATCCATCACTAATTGCCATTGACTGCGAGACCATTCGTTTAGACAATATGGAGCCAACCTTTTTTTTCATCACACTTAGTTTCTTTACCAAAGGCTTTCAGTGAAATAATAAAAGAAACCCTGATGGTTTATGATGCCGTTTGTAAAATGAGGTCTCTTTCCGATTGTTGCCATTTGAATTTAAGTTCTATCATTGGTTCTGGTAGAATTTGAAGCAATGCCTTCAGAGTCATAACACGGCTAGTGACATTATTATTCTGAAATGAGGACCCTATTATGAAATAACTGGAGAGAGAAGAAAATGTTTGTGGTCAAAATATTTGTAACTGGAAGAGTGGTCTGAAAAGAACTAGAGCTGTAAAATCTGAAGTTAATAAGGGGGCAGATGATGGCTCATTCAGCAACAGTACTGAGGCAAAGCTGGAGACTGAGGATATTATAATGGTGGGTGTAGGCAGGGTTGATAACAGAGAATATAGAGACATAAAACAGTTCAGGGCAAAAGGAAAACTCAAGGGTCTGAACAGTCTTGTTCCTTCTTAGATGTTTATGAGTGAGGATTCGGAAATTGAGAGGAATGAAGTGGAGTTTGTGACTGAAACTGAAGATAACAGGTTATGTATTTGTTAAATATATATAACAGAAATAGCAATAACCTTCACCATCGCGAATAGAATTGATAGAGATAGGTTTACCAGCAACATCAGTAATAGCGAGGATAGGACAGTATCTTGCCTGAATAATCATCAGTACGGCTTGTATCTGCAAATCTAACTGTGCCCTATCCTGATAAATCAAGTATATACCCAAGGATAAACAACTGTCCATTGTTGGAACATTCCAGTCTAATGCTGTCAGATTCTGATCCATTGTTGGAACATTCCAATCTGTTGTTCTAAGATTCTCTTCCTCTCCCTCTCCCTGTAGCTGCTGAGCCAATCATCTTGAGGATGATGTTGCCACTGATAGTGGCGGGGGAGGGGGCGGAGCGGAACAGACAGGAGATTGTGTGGCTGCAAATGGGAATCCAGGATGGTGTGTAGTCTCATATATGCCAGGGTCCAGGATGTCTCAGAGCAGCTGCAAATTGTTCTCAAGGGAGAGGGGCAGCAGCCAGAAGTCATTGTGCACATTGGTACATATGAGAGATTGAAATAGGGATGCTCAGCACTGTACCAAACTTCCAGAACAGCACTGTCCCCATGACTTGTCCGGACTTCAACAGTTTCTTCATTTCCTCTTCCCCCACCTCACCCTCGTTCCAAACTTCCAGCTCAGCACTGTCCTCATGACTTGTCTGGCCTTGTCCTACCTGTCTCGCTCCTTTTCCAACTATCCAGTCCTCCCTCTCCTCCCTTACCTATCACCTTCATCCCCTCCCCCACTCACCCATTGTACTCTATGCTACTCTCTCCCCACCCCACCCTCCCCTAGCTTATCTCTCCATGCTTCAGGCTCACTGCTTTTATTCCTGATGAAGGGCTTTTGCCCGAAACGTCGATTTCGCTGCACTTTGGATGCTGCCTGAACTGCTGTGCTCTTCCAGCACCACTGACCCAGAATGAGGTCCTGCAGAGTGATTGTAGAGAGCTAGGAAAAAAAGATAAAAGCCAGGACCATGACATTGGTAATATCCAGTTTATTTCCAGTGCTGCATGCTAGTGAGGGTAAGAACTGGAGGACATGGCAGATGAACGTGTGGCGAAAGAATTGGTGCAGGGGGCAGAGATTCAGATTTTTAGATCATTTGGGATCTTTGGTGGGGCAGAGGTAACCTGTTCAAGAGGTACGGGTTATACCTGAACTGGAGGGGTTCCAATATGTTGCCCGGCGGGTTTGCTAGTGCTACAAGGGGAGGTTTGAACTAGATGGGCTGGGGCTGGGGAGGGTATTGAGCGTGGGATCCTCAACAGCAAGGAGAAAAGTGCGAGGCTGGAAGTAGATACAGTAATCAGCAAAAGTAAAGTGAAGAGACAGGTCAGACTGGAACACGACAGAGCGCAAGGAAAACCTGTTGAATTGAATTGCATTTGGTTCAATGCAAGATGTCTGACAGCTAAGACTGATAAACTCAGGGCATGGATAGGTACGTGGGACTAGAATATTATAGCCATTACACAAATGGGTGGAGGTCCAGGCAGATGGGATCAAAGGAATCCCTGGGCAGAAACAGGGGACACAGGAGTTTACCGAAGAAGGAAATCAGGAGGATGAGAAGGGGGAACGAGATAAACTTGGCTGAGAAGATCAGGATGAATCCAAAGAGGTTGTTTACATATATTAAAGAAAAGAGAATAACCAAAGTGAGAATAAGACCCCTCAAGGACCAATGCGGATATGTATATGCAGAACTGCAGGAAATTCTCAAGGTTCTCAATTAATATTTCTCCTCTGTACTTACCGTAGAGAAATATATGAAGACTTGATGTGGGAGTTTAGGGAAGTTAGTGGTGATATCTTTGGGGACAGTCCATATCACTGTAGAGGAGGTGTTAGATGTACATGTATTAGAAGGTAGGAAGGTGGATAAATCTTCTGGTTCTGACCAGATGTATCAAAGAACACAGCAGGAGGCTAAAGAAGAAACTATAGGGACCCTGGCTGATATGTTTGAATCATCGTTAGCCACAGGTGGGGTCCCAGAAAACTGGAGACTAGCGAATGGTATTCTCTTATTTTAGAAGGGAAGTAAAGAAATACCTGGGAACTATAGACCAGTAAGCCTAACATAATTTGCTGATGACAGTGAGGGAAGTTTTCAGAAATTGCAGCTGGACCTTGATTAGCTGGCGAAGAGGGCCGAGAAATAGGAAAATGTATTTTGATATAGATAGGTGTGAGATTTGCATTTTGAAAAGTCAAATCAAGGCAGGAATTTCGTGGTAAATGGCAGAGCGTTAAATGGTGTCGTGGAACAGAGGGACCTTGGAGTACGTGTGCATGGTTCTCTGAAAGTAAAGTCAAAGGAAGGCAGGGAAGTGAAGAAGGCATTTGGCACACTGGCCTTCATCAGTCAGGGCATTGAGTATGGCATTTGAGAAGTTCTGTTGCACGTTTCAGGATGTTGGTGAGGCTACACTTGCATTGTTGTGTTCAGTTTTGGTCACATTGCTTTTGGAAGGATGTTATTAACCTGGAAAGATTGCAGACGAAATTTTCAAGGATGTTGACATAAGTCAACAGTCTGAGTTACAAGGAGAGATTGAAAAAGCAACGACATTTTTCTTTCGAGCATAGCAGACTGAGGGGGACTGATGGTGGGGACAGGTACAAGATGATGAGAGGCATGGATATGGTGAATGAACACAGTCTTATTTTTCCCCAGAGTTTTGGAATCGAGGACTAGAGTGCATCAGTTTAAGGTTAGAGGGCAAATAATAAAATAGACCAAGAGGGGCAAATATTTCACAGAGGGAGGTATGCATATGGAATGAACTGTCAGTGAAAGTGGTTGAGGCACTTACATTAACAATATTTAAAAGGCACTTGGACAAGTACATGGATCTGAAAGGATCAGAAACATATGGGGCGAGTGCAGGAAAATGGGGTTAGCATGGATGGATGCTGTAGGACTCTCTGACTCTACAAGTAGAATAACATTTGGGCCAAACTCTCATTTTTCCTTTTGTCATGAATTCTAATAATAGTTGGAGAAAGTTATTTCAAGTTTCAAGTTAACATCGCAGAGATTTTGCTTTCCAGGTTTTTTTTCATCAAATGTGTGTGCGTGTGTTCCTCAGTATTTTTCAAATGGAAGTATTAATGTACATGTTTGCAATACCCACTCATCATTCTTCTTTCCATCATAGTTTGAGTAACATTGTTATAGTCATAAACGTGTTGTTTTAGCAGATGAAAGAAATCTGCCTGACTTGTTCCTAACACTAACCCTGACACACTCTGATATCTCTATCATTGGCCATTTCATTAACCTAGCAATAGTTGAATTTTTTGGGACTAGTGGAAGAGTGGGACTAGAAAAGGGAACAGTGATCTAAAAACACAGTGAACTATCAACTCAGTGAGCCTAATGTCAGAGTAGGGTAGGTCGTTGGAGTGGGTTTTGAGGGATATGATTTTCGTGCATTTAGAAAGACAAGGACTGGTTTGGGGTAGTCAACATGGCTAGGTGCGATTGAAATAAAGTATCATTAATGTGATTGAGTATTTTGAAGATGTCACAAAGAAGATTGACGAAGGTAGTCTAATGTACATTGTTTTCAATGGCTACAGCAAGGCATTTAATAAGGTTCCTCATTCTAACAGTTTACCAAGGTTAGGTCACACGAAATTCAGGGAACGTTAACCAATTAGATACAAAATTGTCTTGAAGGTAAAGGATTGTAATCCAGACTGAGGGAATGTGACCAGGGGTGTCCTGAAAGAATCACTGTTGAGCTCACTGCTTTTCATCATGGATGTAAATAAATTGGATGTGAATATCAGAGGCATGGTTAGGAAGTTTGCAGATAACATCAACAAAGTGGTGCAGCGGACAGTGAAGAAGATTATCTTCAAGTACAAAGGCACCATTGACTATCAAAGTGCCAAGGGCAGGCAGATGAGTTCAATTTATATATTTGCGAGGTTTTGCATTTTGGTAAATTAAAGCAGGGTCGTCCCCTGGGGAAAGTTACTGAGCAAAGAGACCTACAGGTGCAGGTTGACACTTTCTTGAAAGTGGAGTCAAACGTAGACAGGATGGTGAAGAACACGTTTGACATGCTTGCCTTAATCGGTCAAAACATTGCATATCGGAGTTGATGTGGTATGTTGACCCTGTACAGGACGCAGGTGAGTCTACGTTAAGAATACTGTGCACTATGTTGGCTCTGCTGATAGGAGGATGTTGGGCAACGCAGAAAAGGTTTACAAGGACTTTTCCATACTGTTGGGGGGGGAGGGGGGTTGAGATTCAGGGAGAGGATGAACAGGTTGAGGCTTTTCCTCTCGACTGGAGGAGGGTGAATGGTGACATAAAAGTTGCTTATAAAACCCTGAGCTGCATGGATAGTGTGAATGGCCAAGATCTTTTTATCTGGGTTAGAGGAGTCCAGTTATAGACGGTACAGGTTGAAGGTTTGGGGGAAAGATTTAGAGTGGATCTTAGGAGATACATTTTCATGCCAAAGGTGATGCGTGTACAGAAAGTGCTGTCAGAGAAAATGTTGAAAGCGGGTACAATTACACATTTGAAATATATCGGAATAGGTACATAAATAGGAATGGTTCAGAAGAAGTTTGGGCATTTGATGGCAAATGGAACTAGATCAGATTGGGATATCTGGCCGATGTGGGCAAGTTGGTATAAAGGATCTGTTTCCATGATGTATGACTCTCTGATTCTATAAGAGGGTGGAGGAAATTCTAAAAGAGCCTTTCAAGTGGGAATTCTCTTCCCCAGAAGTTTGACATTCCTCTTTGTTTACGTTTATTCAATGCTGTGTTAGTTAAATATTTGACAGAGCGGTGAGTCACATAGAATGGAATGCAGACCACTACCTGATCAACCATAGTTATTGCCTGGTGGACAAGGGACAAAGTGTCTAATGACCCACTACTGCTCCTCAGTCCCATGTTTCTGCATTCCTTTCAGACCCTTAAACCTGTTAGGCAAGAGCAGTTGAAGGCTACTTACTGCTATAACCTGGTGCACAGAAACAGAGGACACCGTTCAGCCCCTCACTTCTGTCCCACACGGTTTATAAGATTTGGATAATATAATTGGAAAATCCAGGTTGCTTATGAAAGAGGCACCTCATCTCTCTAGACAGAGCAAATATCAAATCTAAATTAGCCCATTCTGCTCTCAGAAATAATCTCTCATAGACTCTATGAATCTTTATTCGAGGCTATCACTGTTACGTTGGTTAATTGAGTCAATTTGCATGTTCAAACCACCCATAGTTATTGTTGTGCCCTTGGTGCAGGCCCTCACTCTTTTCAACCTCAGAAGTACTTTGGGTCAGAGTGGCTGAAAATTACTCTTCCCAAGAAATTTCTTCCCATGCTTTTTATTTGCACTGAGACGGATTTCAAACATGTTTTGATACAAAACACTTTGAAAAGTTCTGAGTTCCCACTTGCACAAACAAATGCTTATTTTCTTTGCACTAACCACATTTCACAGTAAATATTGAGGAATTAACAGAGCTAAAAGTTGTCACGAGATATCTTTAGCAAACAGAGTTGAGGAAAATCTCAAAGCCTTTGTTTTCATATATAAGGAGCAAAAGGGTAACTAGAGAAATGTTTGGCCAACACAAGGACAAAGGAAGAAAGTTATGCGTGAGACTCTTAACGAGTACTTTGCATCTACCTTCACCAAGGAGAGGGACATGATGGATGTTGAGGTTAGGAATAGATCTTTGAGTATTCTGGATCAAGTTGACATAAAGAGGGAGGAGGTTTTGGATATTCTAAAAGATATTAATGTAGAGAAGCCCCAGGTCTGGGTGGGATCTACCACATGTTACTAAGGGAATTGAGAGAGGAAATCAGTGGGGCTTTAACTTATATCTTTGCAGGATCCTTGAACATTGGTGAGGTCCTGGAGGACTGGAGAATTGCTAATGTTGTCTCCTTGTTTAAGAAGGGTAGTGGGGATAATCCAAGTAATTATAGACCGGCGAGCCTCACATCAATGGTAGGGAAGCTGCTGGAGAAGATACTGAGGGACTTGAGTAAGGTGTTTTATTCGGTTCCCCATAGTAGGCTGATGGAGTAGGTGAAGTCGCATGGGCCTCAGGGTGTTCCATCTAGATGGATAGAGAACTGGCTGGGCAACAGGAGACAGAGAGTAGTGATAGAAGGGGATTTCTCAAAATGGTGACCTATGACCAGTGGTGTGCAACAGCGATTCGTGCTGGGACCACTGTTGTTTGTGATATATATTAATGATTTGGAAGAAGGTATCATTTGCCTGATTAGCAAGTTTGCAGATGATAAAAAATGTGTTGCTGGAAAGGCGAAGCAGGTCAGGCAGCAAAGGAGCAGGAGAATCAACGTTTCGGGCATAAGCGTCGATTCTCCTGCTCCTTTGATGCTGCCTGCCCTGCTGCGCTTTTCCAGCAACACATTTTTAAGCTCTGATCCCCAGCATCTGCAGTCCTCACTTTCTCCTAGTTTGCAGATGATACCAAGATTGTTGGAGTAACAGATAATGAAGAGGACTGCCAGAGAATACAGCAGAATAAAGATAGTTTGGAGAATTGGGCACAGATATGGCAGATAGAGTTCAATCTGTGCAAATGCGAGGTGATGCAGTTTGGAGGATCCAATTCTAGAGCGAACTTTGCATTAAATGGAAACGTCCTGAGGAAAATTGACGTACAGAGGGATCTGGGTGTTCAGGTTCATTGTTTCCTGAATCTGGCAACGCAGGTCAGTAAAGTGGTCAATAAGGTATATGGCATGCTTTCCTAGATTGGATCAGGTGTTGAGTACAAGCGCAGGCAGGTCATCTTACGATTGCTTCGGACTTTGGTTTGGCCGCATTTGGAATACTGCATATAGTTCTGGTCACTTCATTACCAAAAGGATGTCGATGATTGAATAGAGTGAAGAGTAGGTTCACCAGGGTGTTGCCTGGGATGGAGGGTGCTGGTTATGGAAAGAGGTTGGGTAGATTAGGATTATTTTAATTATAAGGGCAAAGGTTGAGCGGGGAACCTGATTGAGGTCTACAAACTCAAGAGGGAGATAGACAGGGTAAATACCAAGAAGCTTTACCATAAATTGTGAACTCATGACCCCTAGTAATTGAGTTCCAAAGTGAGAGGAAAAGGTTTAGTGTCTGAGGGATATATGTGGGAAGCTCGGAGGTGGTAGGGACAGGAATAATAGTGTCATCTAAGATGTATCTGCCAGATACATGAATGGGCGGGGAACAGAGGGATACAGGCCCTTAGAAAATAGGTGGCAGGTTTAGAAAATAGGGGGCAGGTTTAGAAAATAGAGGATCTGGATCAGTGCAGGCTTGGAGGGCTGAGAGAGTCACACAGAGTCATACAGATGTACAGCATGGAAACAGACCCTTCCGTCAACTCATCCATGCTGACCAGATATCCCAACCCAATCTATTCCCACCTGCCAGCACTCAGCCCATATCCCTCTAAACACTTTCTATTCATATACCCATCCAGAAGCCATCTAAATGTTGCAATTGTACCAACCTTCACCACTTCCTCTGGCAGTTCATTCCATACACTTACCACCCTGTGTGTGAAAATGTTGCCCCTTATGACACTTTTACATTTATTCATCCAAACCTAAACCCTTTAGTTCTGGACTCCCCCACACCAGGGAAAATAGCTTGCCTATTTCCTCATTCATGCCCCTCATTGTTTTATAGACCTATAAGGTCACCCCTCAGCCTCCAACGTTCCAGGGAAAATATCCCGAGCCTATTCAACCTCCACCTATAGCTCAAATCCTCCAAACTTGGCAACATTCTTGTAAATCTTTTCAGAAAACTTTCAAGTTTCACAACATCCTTCCGATAGGATGGAGACCAGAATTGCATATAATATTTCAAAACTGGCCTAACTAACCTCCTGTACAGCTACAACACGACCTTCCAACCACTGTACTCAATGCTCTGACCAATTAAGGAAACCATACCAAATGCCTTCTTCGCTGTCTTATCTATCTGTGACTCTACTTTCAAGGAACAATGAACCTGCAGTCCAAGTTCTCTTTGTTCAGCAACACTCCCTTGGACCTCACAATATTAAAAATATAACTCCTGCTAAGATTTGCTTTCCCAAAATGCAGCACATCGCATTTATCTAAATTAACTCCATCTATCACTCCTCAGCCCATTGGCCCATCTGATCAAAATCCCATCTTAATGTGAGGTAACGTTCTTCGCTGTCCACTACACCTCCAATTTGGGTGATACTTGTGATACTCCACTGGTCACATGGCAACAGTCTGAAAAACATCTCTGCAACACCACGTCTGCATTCTACCTTAAGTCAGTTCTGTATCAAAATGGCTAGTTCTCCCTGTATTCCACGAGATCTACCCTTGCAAACCTCGAATGCCTTACTGAAGACCTTATTGATCACGTCCACTGCTCTGCCCTCATCAATCCTTTTTGTTACTTCTGTAAAAAAAACTCAATCAGGTTTGTAAGACATGATTTCCCATGCAAAAAGCCATTTTGACTCTCCCTAATCAGTCTTTGCCTTCCCAAATAAATGTACAACCTGTCCCTCAGGATTCCCTCCAACAACTTGCCCACCACTGATGTCAGGCTCAATGGTTTATAGTTCCCTGGCTTGTCCTTACAACCTTTCTTAAACAGGGACACCGCGTTCGCCAACCTCCAGTCTTCTGACGCCTCACCTGTGATTATCAATAGTACAAGTATCTCAGTAAGAGGCCTAGCAATTACTTCCCTAGCTTCGCACAGAGTTATAGGGTAAACTCGATCGATTAGATCCTGGGGATTTATCCACTTTTATGCGTTTCAAGACATCAGCACTTCCTCCTCTGTAATAAGGACATTTTTCAAGATGTCACCATCTATTTCTCTGTATATCTACATCTCCCATGTATTTCTCCTGAGTAAACACTGATACAAAATACTTGTTTAGTATCTCCCCCATCTCCTGCGGCTCCACACAAAGGCACCTTGCTGATCTTTGAGGGCTCTATTCTCTCCCTATTTACCCTTTTATCCTCAAGGTTTTTGTAAAATCCTTTTGGATCCTTCTTAACTCAATTTGCCAAAATATCTCATGTTGCCTTTTTGCCTTCCTGATTTCCTTCTTTTGTATGCTCCTACTGCCTTTATACTCTTCTAAGGATTCACTCGATCTATCTGCCTGCACCTGATATATGCTTCCTTCTTTTCCTTAGCTAGACCGACAATTTCTTTAGTCATTCAGCACTCTCTATACCTACCAGTCTTTCCTTTCACCCTAACAAGAATATACTGTCTCTGGACTCTCGTTATTTCATTTCTGAACGCTTTCCATTTTCCAGCCATCCCTCTCCCCGCGAACATCTGCCGAAATCATCTTTTAAAAGTTCTTGCCTAATAACGTCAAAATGGGCCTTTCTCCAAGTTAGAACTTCAACTTTAAGTTCTTGTCTGTCCTTTTCCATTGTTATTTTAAAACTAATATAATTGTTGGCAAATAACTGAAGCTCACACATTTCAGTGAGATATTAAATCGATTGATTATATTAAAATGTGTAAGAATGATAAGTCGATTTGATTAGTCAATCATTTGCTCATTCTGAATATGCAATCAGTCAGACGTCAACCACATGGCAAATGATAGAGCAACAATGTATGTATTTGAATACTGAGATTCAATGTGTAATTGTGATCACCAAAATAGTCAGGCAACATATTCTTTTTCGATACAAAACAAAATGTGCATTATTTATTTTTGTATCATAAAATGCTGTTTGGTGTTTATAATTTAATTCCATCAATGTAGAATCAACTTAATTGTTTTCAGAGATGATGCAGTTATTGTGCAGTTGAATAATTGTAGCTCATACCTTATTGTTTCCCAATTCACAAACATGGCAAACTCCTGATTATTGTTCAGGTCAGTAAACCCATCACTTTACATCATGACCGACATTAAAAGTGGATTCCAAAAGGCCTAAATTCGGGTACAGTGCTACTGGACCTCACAGCTGCCTGCGGCACTGAGTGAGACACTGGCTTGCTCCTGAATCTGTCCAGAGAGTTTCCAACCTGAGTCAGGGAAGTCATTCAAACATTCCCTCACAGAGAATCGTTTGGAATCCACCTTGAGCAGCAGGAAACTAGCCAACAGGCTATCACTGCTCTCAGTGAAGGTACAAATGCTGTCTAAATTAGATACCAGCGACTGTCCAGGAACCTGGTCTTCCTAATTTATCCTCAGTCAGAGCCTGGCCCATGGAGCAGATGTATGGACATGGAATCTCAGAATCACATCGCACAAGTTGCTTATGGTGATGACATCTGGTTTGTCCCCCAGACTCCATACATTTGTCCCGTGGACCAGACACTGGGTGAAAACGTTCACAATTCACAGTCTATTGCAGAATTTTGTGTCTCAAAGTAAACACTCTGAAACTATATCCAATAAATGCACCTTCATATTAACCATTATCAAAATAAAATTATACATGTCTGTGGATGGTCAGATACTAATATATAGGCCATCCAACAGAATGTATCTGAAGAAACCAGGAGCAAACAGCAAGTCAAGAGTCTTTTTAATAACTGAACCTGGTGGATTTTGTCTGGTCTAGGTAACCAAGCATATTGTGCTGGCATTTAGGTAAATGTAACATCAAAACTGGAAGTCTTGGTCAAACGTCCCATCCCAGCTTCCTGACCTCACACACCACACTCCCTTGCACACCTCTCTCCCTCGTACACCTCACTCTCTCGCACACGTCACTCCCTCAAACAATTACCAATTAATGAGAATCCACAAACTGAGTGAAACTTGGAACACAGAACAGTACAACACAGTAAGAGCCCTTCAGCCCTCAATGTTTTGCCGGCCTTTTATCCTACTACTAGATCAGACTAACTTACATGATCTTCAATGTACTAATTCCCATGTGCTTATCCAAGAGTCTTCTTAACTATCCTTAATATATCTGACTGTACTACCATCACTGGCGGTGCACTCTGCCCACCCACCACTCTCTGAATAAAGAACCTACCTCTGACATCTCCTCTAAACCTTCCTTCACTCACCTTAAAGTTATGCCCTTTGTTGCTAGCCAATTCTGCCCTGGGAAAAGGCTCTGGCTATCCACGCTGTCTATTCTCTCAACATCTTGTACACCTCTAGTTTGTCACCTGTCATCCTTCTTCGCTCCAGTGAGAAAAGCCTTAGCTCTCTCAACCTTTCTTCTGAAGACATGTCCTCCATCCAGGCAGCATCCTGGTAGATCTGCTCTGCACATTCTCTGAGGCTTCCACATGTTTCCTATAATAAGGCAACCAGAACTGAACCCAATATTCCAAGTGTGGTTGAACCACAGCTTTATAGAGCTAAGCATTAACCTCGCCACTCTTAATCTCAACCTCCCTGTTCATGAAAGCCAAAACACCATACACCTTCTTAACAACCCTGCCAACTTCGGTGGTAACTTTGTGGGATCTATGGACATGGAGCCAAAGATCCCTCTGACACTCTACGCTGCCTAGAATTTGCCTTTAACTCTGTGTGGTATATGCAAATACAATCTTCCAAAATAAATCACTTCACAATTTTTAAGGTTCAACTGTTCAGCTCACTCTCTCGGCAGAGCAGGTAACGGCTGTCTGGTGGTGTTATTTTTTTAAGTGGCGGGTATAGTCCAGTTATTGTTTTTTAACGGCTAAAATTTAAAGTTTTTTTTAAGCGCCTAGCGGACACGGAAGCTGTTGTCGCGCTAGCTTACCTGGGAAGGCTTTTTTTTATATAAAAGCGCGCAGGCGAGGACCAACGACATAGGTAGGAAGAGGGATGAGGATGTTAGGCAGGCTTTCAGGGAGCTAGGTTGGAAGCTCAGAGCTAGAACAAACAGGGTTGTTGTCTCTGGTTTGTTACCCGTGCCACGTGATAGAGAATCGAGGAATAGGGAGAGAGAACAGTTAAATGCGTGGCTACAGGGATGGTGCAGGAGGGAGGGATTCTGGTTTCTGGACAACTGGGATTCTTTCTGGGGAAAGTGGGACCTCTATAAACAGGATGGTCTACACCTGAACCTGAGGGGCACCAGTATCCTTGGGGAGAGGTTTGCTAGTGCTCTTTGGGAGGGTTTAAACTAACTCTGCAGGGGCATGGGAACCTGGACTGTAGCTTTAGGGTACAGGACCTTGAGTGTAGGGAGGTTAGGAACAAGGCATCGATCTCGAAGGAGGGTGCCTGTAAACACAAAGGTGGCTTGAAGTGTGTATACTTCAATGCCAGAAGAATAAGAAATAAGGTAGGTGAATTTGTAGCGTGGTTTGGTACCTGGGACTTCGATGTTGTGGCCATTACAGAGACGTGGGTAGAACAGGGACAGGATTGGCTATTGCAGGTTCCAGGGTTTAAATGTTTTAGCAGGGTCAGAGATGGGGGTTAAAGAGGGGGAGGTGTGGCATTGCTTGTCAAGGATAGTATTACAGCGGTGGAAAGGACGATGGAGGAAGACTTGCCATCTGAGGTAGTTTGGGCTGAGGTTAGAAATAGGAAAGGCGAGGTCACCCTGTTAGGAATTTTCTACAGGCCTCCTAATAGTTCGAGAGAAGTAGAGGAAAGTATTGTGAGGATGATTCAGGAGAAGAGTGAAAGTAGCAGGGTGGTTGTTATGGGGGACTTTAACTTCCCAGATATTGACTGGGAAAGCTATAGATCGAGTTCGTTAGATGGTTCGGTGTTTGTCCAATGTGTGCGGGAGGGTTTCCTGACACAATATGTAGACAGGCCAACAAGAGGTGAGGCTATACTGGATTTGGTTCTAGGTAATGAACCCGGCCAGGTGTTAGACTTGGAGGTTGGTGAGCACTTCGGGGACAGTGACCACACTAGACTTTTACTCTAGTGATGTAGAGGGATATGTGTGCACTGATTGGCAAGAGTTACAGCTGGGGGCAGGGAAATTATAATGCGGTGAGGCATGACTTAGGATGCGTGGATTGGAAAAGGTAGGCTTCAAGGGAAGAACACAAATGATATGTGGAGATTGTTCAAGGAACAGCTAATGGGGTTTCCTTGATAAGTATGTACCAGTCAGGCAGGGAGTAAAGGGTCTTGTGAGGGAGCCGTGGTTTAATAAGGAATTGGAATCCCTTGTGAAAGGGAAGAGGGCGGCCTATGTAAAGATGAGGCGTGAAGGTTCAATTGGGGCGATTGAGAGTCATAACGTAGTCAGGAAGGATCTAAAGAGAGAGCTAAGAGCAGCGAGAAGGGGACATGAAAAGTCCTTAGTTGGTCGGATTAGGGAAAACCCAAAGGCTTTCTATAGGTATGTCAGGAATAAAAGGATGACTAGGGTAGGTATCGGTCCAGTCTAGGATAGTAGTGGGAAGTTGTGCGTGGAGGCGGAGGAGATTGGAGAGACACTAAATCAATACTTTTCGTCAGTATTCACTTAGGAACAGGACACTGTTGCTGATGTGAATATTGAGTCACAAGTGATTAGAATGGATGGCCTTGAGGTATGTAGGGAAGAGGTCTGGGGAATACTGGAAAGGATGAAAATATATAAGTCCTCTGGGCCTGATGGCATTTATCCTAGGATCCTCTGGAAAGCTAGGGAGGAGATAGCAGAGCCATTGGCCTTGATTTTTATGTCGTCATTGTCTACGGGAATAGTGCCAGAAGACTGGAGGATAGCGAATGTGGTCCCCTTGTTCAAGAAGGGGAGTAGGGATAGCCGAAGTAACTATAGGCCAGTGAGTCTTACTTCTGTTGTGAGCAAAGTCTTAGAGAGAATTGTAAGGGATAGGATTTATGAACATCTGGATAGGAATAATGTGATCAAGGATAGTCAGCATGGTTTTGTGAAGGGCAGGTCGTGCCTCACAAACCTTATTGAGTTCTTTGAGAAGGTGACCAAGGAAGTGGACGAGGGTAAAGAAGTATATGTGGTGTATAAGGATTTTAGCAAGGTGTTCGATAAGGTACCCCATGGTAGGCTAATGCAAAAACTACGGAGGTATGGCATTGAGGGTGCATTAGAGGTTTGGATTAGGAATTGGCTGGCTGGAAGGAGACAGAGGGTAATAGTTGATGGTATAGGTTCATCTTGGAGTGCAGTTACTAGCGGTGTTCCACAACGATCTGTTTTGGGACCATTGCTGTTTGTCATTTTTATAAATGACCTAGGGGAGGGGCTTGAAAGCTGGGTGAGCAAGTTTGCGGATGACACGAAAGTCTGTGGAGTTGTGGACAGCGAAGAAGGATGTGGCAGGTTACAGCGGGATATAGATAAGTTGCAGAGCTGGGCAGCAAGGTGGCAAATGGATTTCAATGTAGCTAAGTGTGAAGTCATTCACTTTGGTATGAGTAACAAGAAGATGGATTATTGGGCTAATGGTAGGATACTTGGTAGTGTGGATGAGCAGAGGGATCTTGGTATCCATGTACACAGATCTCTGAAAGTTGCCACCCAGATAAATAGTGCTGTGAAGAAGGCATATGGTGTACTGGGCTTTATTGGTAGAGGAATTGAGTTCCGGAGTCCTGAGGTCATGCTGCAGTTGTATAAGACTCTGGTGCGGCCTCATCTGGAATATTGTGGGAGGACCATAGGCCCACAGGAGATTACCGAAAGTTGGAGAGCTGCAGGGCTGACGGGTTTATGGAGTTGGGAATTTTGGGAGGGATAGAGAAGTCTACATGGATAAGAATGTTTATAGGACAGGGCTGAACTACACAGGCTGGGAATGTTTTAGGGAGCTGAACAGATTACAGAGATAAAGAGGTTTGTATCATCTGGCAGAACAAACAGAGATACGGAGTGTCATCGTGACTGAAGATGTTTATAGATATAGGAAGGCGTAGGCTCTGGGGGTTATTTAGACATGGAGGCTGTGGAATCTGGATTCTTTTTTGAGAGATTGGGTAGCAAGTTTGGTTGGAGACAGTTTCAGAGATAAGGGAGCATAGCACAAACAGAAGGAAGTTCCTGTGTTAGGAAGGGGGGTTCGAGTGATGCTTACACAGATAGGAGGGTAAGAGCGGGAGAAGGTTATGGAGATGGGTAACTGGATGGATTTACAGGAGGAGCTTACATTGACACAGTGGGTGATAATGACGGGAGGATGTTACATAGCTAATGAGTCTTGTGTGAACAGGACCGGGAAGGGCACAGGCATTGGAGTGGGATCTACACATCGGGAGTGTTGCAGGGACCTGAGAGGATAACACAGATAGGGATGGTGGTAGGGTCTCCACAGACTGATGGCATTTTAGGGACTGGAAGAGGTTATGTAGACAGGGAGGACTGTAAGAGCTGCAGGAGCTTATGGAGAGTTGAAGAGTTGGAGCAGTTCACAGAGGGAGGGTTCTCTGACAGGAGTAGGTCAGAGATAGTGAGGGTTGTGTGGTCTGAGAAAGTTAAAGAGAGGGGAGTTTTCGGGTCTGGAAGAGAGTACACTGACAGGGACAGTTGAAGAGACTGAAGCAAAAATGCCTGGAGAAGGTTACACAGATAGGGAGGTGAGTAGGAACTGAAGGTGAATACACAAACATGGAGGGTTATATTATTAGACGGAGTTTAGAGGGATAGGGACTAGTGTAGGGATTTACACAGATAGGGCAGGTTGTGTTTTTGGAGAAGGTTACACTGATACAGACAGTGTTAGGGAGTGATTAATGGACTACTTAAGAGCTGAGAGAGAATGAATTCTGGGGAGTGGAGGAGATTACAGACACAGAGATGGCTGTCGGGTTGAACAGAGCTTCTACAGATCCTCAGTGCTGTCAGGCTGGAGGGAGGTTACAATAATAAGGGTTTCCTCCACTTAATTACTTTTTTGATATAGAGAAATTCTCAGAACGGGATTGTCAAAAGGAAATATAGACAGTCCAGATGAGTTTACAGTGATATAAATATCTTTGGGGGTTTCAGGATGGAACAGTGATTGGGAGTGATGTAACGAATGGCAACTGTTATAGGGATTGTTCTAAAAGCAGGAAGAGGTGACAGTCATATCGACCGTGGTAAGGACTGGAGAAGCTTACATCGCCAAGGATTGTTTTAGAGACTATTGGAGATTACACATATAAGGAGAGTATTGGGGATGAGGCAAGGTTCAAGAGACAGGGATGGTTGACAGGACTGGGCAATAACCTGAATAGAATCTCCACAATGTGGAAACAGGCTATTCGGCCCAACAAGTTCACACCAACCCTCTAAAGAGCATCCGAAGCAGACCTATCCCTCTCCCTGTCCAATAAACCCTGCATTTCTCATGGTGAACTCTCACATGCCTGAATACTACAGTCAATTTGTTTTTAGATTAGATTGCTTACTGTGTGGAAACAGGCCCTTCGGCCCAACAAGTCCACACCGACCCGCCAAAGCGCAACCCACCCATACCCCTACATTTACTCCTTTACCTAACACTACGGGCAATTTAGCATGGTCAATTCACCTGACCTGCGTATCTTTGTGAGCGTGGGAAGAAACCGGAGCACCCGAAGGAAACCCACGCAGACACGGGGAGAATGTGCAAACTCCACACAGTCAGTCGCCTGAGGCGGGAATTGAACCCGGGTCTCTGGCGCTTGTGAGGCAGCAGTGCTAACCACTGTGCCACCGTGCCGCCGAATTTATAATGGCCAATCCACGTATCGTGCAAATGTTGGGCTATGGCAGGAAACTAGAGCACCCGAAAGAAACCCACACAGTCAGGGGGAGAACATGCAAAGTCCACACAGACAGTCAGCCAAGGCTGGAATTGAAGCCAGGTTCCGGGCACAGTGAGGCTGATTATACAGAGTACTGCAGAGATTGGACTAGGTCACAAAGTTCATAGGGATTATTGGAACAGGAGGAGAATATAGTCAGGAAAATTGAGAAGGTTACATAGATGGTGTCCATGAGAGGGACTGGAGGAGGTTAAGGCAATAGGGAAGGTTGTGGATTCTCTCGACAATTAGAGGTAGGGACGGTTGGGGAGACTGGATGAAGTTAGTCATACTCAGAGTTGTACACATTGGGTGAGGTTACTGAGTTAGCAAGGATTCTATGGACTGGCTGAGGTTATGGACAGATGCAGTTGTGGGAAAGAGAGTTGTTACAACAATTGAGAGGATATTTCAGGTACATGGATGGTTTTAGTGGCTGCAGGATGTTCAAGAGCTAGGAAGGCTAGTACTGACTGGAGGTGGTCAGAGGTAAGGAACATTGTACTAATTGGAGTTAGTCACAGAGACAGAGAAGATTGAAGAGAGAGAGAGCATGGTTACAGATCTCGGGAGCGTTCAGGTGGATTCAGAACGTTACACAAAGGAAGAGCTGTAGGAACTGGAGGACTCTGCACAGACAGTGAGGGGAAATGGATGGTTGAAGGTTAGAGGTAATGAGGTGGAACTGGAGAAGGTTACAGTGACATATGTGCTGGAGAAGCTGGAGGAAGGTACATGGATGGGGAGGTCAGTAAGAGCTGGATATAACAGATAGAGTGAGCTGTAGGTGCTACACAGGATGACAGACATAAGAACTTTTATAGTGTTTTGGTAATACTAGTCACAACAGTAGGTTTCAAAGTAATTTGGAAAAATATAACGATAGGGCAGAAGTGAAAACGCCAAATTTGTGGATGCCCCCTAATTGTAAGAATATCACTGTCCCTGGGCATTATTATTATCACGATTCAGGATCTGCCAAACACAGACCGAGAGGAACTATTTGCAGTTGGGTTCATATTCAAAAAGAGGAAGCGTGTCAAAGTGATACAGGGAGAATTCAAGGCCAGTGTGTTCTGCGAAGAGTGAATGACAGAGGCAGTAACTCCCGTGAATACTGGTCAAGCGGTATCCTGAGCTTGATAAAGGAAGTACAATGCGATGAAAACAGGCAAAGACCGACCAACATATAGAGAGTACAAGGGGATCCTTAAAATAACGGGCAAATAATGGGCATGAAATATCCTTTTCAGTTACTGTTAAGGAGAGGCCACAATGTGTTTAATGAGTATAGTTAGAGGAAGAGGACTCCCAGATAAACAATGAGGCTTGTTAGAAATCAAAGGGACAATCTGTGCATGGAGCCAGGGGAAGGAGGTAAGGTCTTCAAAGAATATTTCCCATCTGTATTCACACAGGAGCAAGGCATTGTATTGGGAGATTTCAGTAGGGATGGTGAGGTTGTAGAATGTAATAAGATGAATAAGGAGGAGGTATTAAATGTTTTCACGGGCATAAAGGTGGAGAAATCCCCAGTGCCCTATGAAATGTATCCCAGGCGTCTATGGGAGGTAAGAGAGGAGATTGCTGGGGTCCTGGTGGATATATTTAATACTTTGCTGGCCACAGGTGAAGTGCCAAATTACTGGAGGATAGCTAATATGGTTTCTTTGTTCAGGCAGGGCAGCAGAGATAGGCCAGAAAATTACAGAGCAGATAGTCTGACAGCAGGGGGAGGGAAATTATTGGGAACAACTCTGAGGATGCATCAACACTTCCAAAGGCATGGATCACCGTGGCAGCATCATCACGGATTTGGGAGAGGGAGATACAGTCTGAGGAATTCAGTTCAGTTTTTTTGAAATGGTGTCTAAAAATATTGATGAGGGCAGTGCAGATGATGTGGGTTACATTGACTTGAATAATGCCTTTGACAAAGTCCCTTATGGAAGGCTGGTTCAAATGTAAAGACCAACTGGGATCCAAGGAAAGTTCGCAAATAAGATACAAAATTAGCAGATATACTTCTTCGTGTTTGAAATGCTTTCACCATTGGATGTCCCACAGGGATCTGTGCAGGAACCAGTGCTGGTTATTATGAACAGTAATAACTTGGATGTGAAAGCAGAAAGAATTATTAGTAGGTTTGCAGATGACATAAATGGTGAGGGCGATGGTCCCAGGCAGGAGTCTGATATCAATCATATGATAAACTGAGCAGAGTAATGGCAGATGGAGTTTACTTCTGATCACTGTGAGGTAATGCACTGTGGGAGGTCTCATAAGTGAAGGATATACATCATGAATGGTAGGCCCTCCTGGAGTACTGAGGAACACACGGACCTTGGTGGGCAAGTCCCTGGAAGTCTGAAGTTGTCAGCACAGGTTGACAGGGTGGGGGAGGCACCTGAACAGGGAGCAGGAGGGGGAGCCACATCCTGATGGGGCGAATTGTTAGAGCTGCTTGAGAGGATATAAACCAGTCTGGTAGGGTGTTGCATCTTAAACAGTCGTAAGGCCAGAAAGAAGATTGAGGCTGGTGCACAAGTTCAAGAGAGCAATTTCAGCAGACAAGGCAGGCAACAACATAGCAGGGAATGGGGGGAAACTTATGATTAACCTGCATTTATTTCAATGCAAGGGGCCCGACAGTTAAGGAAGATGAACTCAGGGCATGGATTGGAACATGGGACTGGGATATTACAGTTATTACAGAAATAAAGCTAGGGAGGGGTAGGCCTGGCAGCAGATTGTTTCAAGGTGGAGATGCTACAGGAAGCATTGAAGGGGAGGTAAGAGAGGATGTGTGGTGGTGGGTTTTGATTGCATGAATCATCACAGCAGTACTTAGAGAGGATATTCCTGTGGGACCGCGCACGGAAGTTATGTTAGTGGAACTGAGAAATAAGAATGGGTCATCACTTTGATACGATTGTCCGACTGACCCCGAATAATCTGTGACAGACTGAGAAACAAATATATCAGGAGATCTCAAATATCAATCAGAATAATAGGGCTGTTATGGTTGGGGTTTTTAAACTTTACAAACCTAGACTGGGATTGCCAGTGTTCAGCATTTTTAAGGGAGGTATTTGGTAATTGTGTTCCAGAAACTCCCAATCAATATGTAAATGGCCTGAAAAGAGAAAGGGGCAAAACCGACCGCCCCTTGGGAAACAAGGTCGGGAAAGGGACTGAGATGTGAGTGGGAATGCATTTTGCCAAAAGGACCACAATTCTATTAGCTTAAGAATAAAGATGGAAAAGGACAGGTCTGGTCCACAAGTTCAAGTTATGAAATGGGACCAGACCAATCTTGACAGTATTAGACAGAAACTTTCAAAAGGTGGTGGGGGAGTCTATTTGCAGGAAAAGGGAAGTCTGGCAACTGAGAATATTTAAAAGTGAGATAAACTGAGCGATCACCACCAGCATGTTCCTGTTCGTGTGCAGCTCAATGCTGACAGCACTCGGAAACACTGGTTGTCTATTGGACAAGGAAAAGGGGCACATGTCAGGTATCGCCAGCTGGATCAAGGGAATCCCCGAGGATCACAGGGGCTGTAGGAATACACTTTGGGTGGAAATCAGGATTGCAGAAAGGGTACGTGAAATAGACTCGGCAGGGAAGGATAGGGAGAATGCAAAAGTGATTGTATAAATATATTGAGTTAAAGAGTAACTCGAGACAAAATAGTGTTCCTTAAGGATCAATGTGACCATTGATGTGTGAAATTGCAGGATATGTCTAAGACCTTAAAACACATTTTTTACTCCAGAACTTACTATGGCCAAACACTGGGGAACTCAGGGAACAAGAGTAATACTTTAGACCATATTTGGAGTTCGCTGCAATTCCAGTTTCCCCGCTATAGGAAGGAGGTTGTGAAGCTTGGCAAGTGTTCGGAAAATATTTACATGATGTTGCCGGGTTGTTGCTGAATAAGCTCAAGTTATTTTCACTGGAGCATCAGAGACTGAGGGGTGACCTGACAGAGGTTTATATATAAACACGAGGGGTATGGATTGGGTTAACATTCAACGTCTTTTCCCAGAGGTTGGAGATCCAAAACTAAATGGCATAGGTTTAAGGTTAAAGGGGAAAGGTTTAAAAGAGACTGAAAGGTCAGCGTTTTTATGCACACGGTGATGTGTGTATGGAATGAGCTGAGAGAGAAAGTACCAGATACCGATACTATGGCAACATTTAAGGGATGGATGGGTATGTGAATAATAAGGGTTTAGAGGTACATGGGCCAAATGCTGGTAAATGGGATGGACTTATTTAGTTCTTCTGGTCAGCATGGATGAGTTGGACCGAAGGGTCTGTTTCCCTTGTACATCTCTATGGTTTGAAAAGAGGGCATGTTATAGAAGAGGTGGTGCTGGACGTTTTAAAACACAAAGGTATGGAAAGCCCCAGGACCTGATTAAGTGTATCACAGGACACTGTGGGATGTTAGGGAAGGAACTGTGGAGCTCCTAGCAAAGGTATTTGTACCATTGACAGCCATGTGTGATGGGCTGGAAGGCTGGAGGGTGACATAGTGGACAGTGAAGGAGGTTTGCTAAGATTACAAAGGGATCTTGATGATATGGGTGAATGAGCTGAAAAATTGTAGATGGACTTCAATCTGAATAAATGTGATGTAATGCACTTGGTAAAACATATAAGGATAGAGCTTATACAATTAATGTTCAGGCCTCAGCTCATGTTTTAGAGCAGAGGGACCTCCGGGTTCATATACATAATTCTTGAAGTTTGCTTCACAGGATGGATAAGACAGTGCTTGGCATGCCTGACTGTTGCTCAGTCCATTGAGTGGAGGATTTCGGACGTCATGTTGAGATTGCACAGACATTGGTGAGGCCTGTTCTGCAATACTCTGTCCAGTTCTGGTCGCCCAGTTACAGGGAGGATATTATTAAGCTGCAGGGGATTCAGAAGAGATTTACCAGGACGTTGCTGTATATGGAAGGCTTGAGTTCTGCAAAATGGCTTGATAGGCTGAGTCTTTTTTCACTGGAGCCTGGAGGTTGAGACGTGATGTTATAAAAGTTAATTTTAAAAAATAAGGTATATAGATCAATATAATGGTAGTTGTCTTTTCCACAGGATGGGGGACTCCCAAGAGGAGGGACCACGTCTTAAAGTTTAGAAGAGAGCAATGTTCAAAAAAAGACATGGGGGCAAATTGTTCCACAGACGGTGTTTTGATTGTGGAATGAACTTGCTGAGGAAGGGGTGGATGTGGGTACAATGACAACGTTTAAAAGACAGAGATACTAAATGAGTATTTTGCATCAGGTTTTACTGTGGAAAAGGATATGGAAGATATAGAATGTCGGGAAATAGATAGTGACACTTTGCAAAATGTCCATATTACAGAGGAGCAAGTGATGATGTCTTGAAATGCATGAAAGGTGGGTAAATCCCCAGGACCTGATCAGGTGTACCCTCGAACACTGTGGGAAGCGAGGGAAGTGATTACTGGGCCTCTTGCTGAGATATTTGTATCATAGATTGTCACAGGAGAGGTTCTGGAAGACTGGAGGTTGGCTAATGCGGTGCCATTGTTTAAGAAGAGTGGTAAGGACAAGCCGGGAATTATAGACCAGTGAGCCTGACCTTGATGGTGGGCAAGTTGTTGGAGGGAATCCTGAGGGACAGGATGTATGTGTATTTGAAAAGGCAAGGACTGATTCGGGATAGCCAACATGGCTTTGTGTGTGGGAGATCATGCCTTACAAACTTGACCGAGTTTTTTGAAGAAAAAACAATGAGGATTGATGAGGGCTGAGCGGTAGATGTAATCTATATGGACTTCAGTAAGGCGTTCGACAAGGTTCCCCATGGGAGACTGACTAGCAAGATTCGATCTCATGGAATACAAGGAGAACTAGCTATTTAGATACAGAACTGGCTCAAAGGTAGAAGACAGATGGTCGTGGTGAGGGTTGCTTATCAGACTGGAGGACAGTGACCGGTGGAGTGTCACAAGGATTGGGCCTAAGAATGGTGAATAGCCAAGGGTAAGGGAGTCCAAACCTCGAGGGTACAAACTGGAGGTGAGAGAGCAAAGATTTAAAAAGGGAGCTGAGGGGCAACACTTTCCACAGAGGATGCTGTACAGATAGAACGGACTGCCAGGGGTTCATGGGAGAAACAAGAACAATGACAACATGGAAAACACATTTGGGCAGGAACATGAAGAGGAGAAGGTTTGAAGAGCTAAGGGCCAAACGCAGGCAAATGAGACTCATTCAGTTTAGGAAACATGAGCAGCATTGACGAGTTGGACCACAGGTTCTGTTTCCATGCTGTATCACTCTGTATCCAGTTAAAGAGGATTATAGTACGGAAGTAAAGCATGTTGTGGACACTGAAACAACTTACAGTGAAAGGGATGGTAGTCTAGAATGCAGTACGTTTCTATTATGTGGAGGGACTATTGGGAATGGAGCAGGTTACAGGGACAGGAACTGTTATAGGAGTTAAAAATGACTGAAGACACTGGTACACAAGCCATGCCACAGGTACAGTGTTGCAGAGTAGTGAGTCTTAGTGCAGTGTTGGAGAGAGAACACAGAACAGAAAGATGTCAGGCAGCATTCACAACTCTCGTCGGAGGCTTGCTTTAACCTCCGTGGTCCTGATGCTCACTAAGACAGCGCAGGCCTGGATTGATGACTCTGAACTCCCGATGCTGTCTCAATGCAACGTAAGTTAATGTAGACGTGCTGATTGAGCCAGGGGTGTTTCTGTACTGTACTGTACTTCCCCTCCAGCACTGTATCTATATCATGTCTTGTTAGATGATGTTGGGAGACCTCTCATTGCTCTTTGCTCTGTGCACTGTGAGTGATCTTACCTCACTGCAGGATTTATTGAAGGCTATAGATCTCCCTGCCCTTTGAATCTCTGGCTGACCAACCATCTTCAATGTGGTGATGGACGAGACACACAGCAGTTGGGAAGTCTATGGAGTCAGCACCTTCCTGAGTACATACAGGAGACAGAGAAATAGACAGAATGGAAAATTAGACTGATTCAGTGAGGGTTACACATGGAGAATGGAAATGAGCCCCACAGAGATCTGGAAAATCCCACTCCATTCCTGGCCTGTGTTGTTGCGAGTCTCTGGAGTGGAGAATACTGTTGGCACGGGATCTGGAGTAGCTGCAAGAGTGAGAGACACTGACAGAGGCAGCAATTAGACCCACACAGTGAGGGATATCATATGGAGGGAGACTGAGTGATATCAGCAGAGAGCTGGAAGACCTCATGATCACACAGTCATGTTGGAAGAATGGGTTTAGCTTCATGATGCCCTGGTATCAGTGCTCAGGGATGAGCAACCACTGAGCAGGCGAAGTGATGGCCTAGTGGTATTACTGCGAGAGAATTTATCCAAAACTTCAGCTAATGTTCAGGGGAAGTGGATTTTAATCCCACCATCAATAATTTTAAAAATAGTAATTAACAGTCCATAAATAAATATGAAACCATTGCTGATGTACAAAAAACCCAAACCCTTGTCCTTTAGAGAAGGACATCTGCCCATCCTGACGTGGTCTGCAAAACGTACCCGCAGCAAAGTGTTTGCCTCCCGAGTACTTTCTGAAATGGCCGAGCAAGTTACTCAGCTCGAAGACAGCTGGGGCTGGGCAAGGAAGGCTGGTCAGCCAGAGACACCCACATCCCATACCGGATTTAATAAATAATCCATTAGGATGGTCCCACAGAAACTGTGCTGGGACCTGTGTCCAGGCCAATCATGTCAGTAGGTTTATGGACAGGGCTTTCAACTGACAGAGAGGATGCAGGTGAAAGGAGCTTTCCAAATCCAAAGGGAAAAGGTGAAGTATGGGAGCAGTATGGGAATGTGACTGAAGACAAGCAGAAAGGAACAGGATGGGACAGCGATTAACTAAAACTGTACATCAGGGAATCGGTTTGTGACAGGAAATTATGGGAAAGAGTAAATTATGTTTTTTGAATGTCTCTCCAATAAGGTAGATTGATTTGTGACACTGAGATAAAAGAGATTAAGACACCAGAGAGACGTGGTTACAGGGTGAACAAAAGGTGGACAGAAATAGTCAATGGATCACATCCTTGCAGAAATTCAGGCAAAATGGGTAACGCTAACAATAATGGGTAAGAAAGACATTACAGAGAAAGCATTTGTCCTCAGATCATGAAGTAGAGTCAGTCTGAATGTAAATTCTGGCTACTACTTGCCAAGGACACAAGCAGCAGAATAGTTTTAGCCACCGAACAATATTCCATTGTTCATCACTGCATTAAACAGGAACTCATTGGATTTTTTTTAACAGACACATTGTGATAATTTTGGGAAATTTCAATATTCACATAATCTGGGACAGTCACACTGACAACAGTGATATTGGAAGAGGAGTTCAAAGAATTTTTTTCAGTGTTTCTTTGAATAACAAATTGTGCAACTGGCTCGGGACATAACTATCTCAGAGCGACCATTGTGTGATGAAACTTAGTGAATGAGTAATGTCACCTGGAGAGATCCTCAGGGAAATTGTGATAAAGTGCAGTTTAAATAAATATAAAGTTTAAAGTGAATCACAGAAAGGACAAGCTACAACTAGAAACAAAAACAGCCAATTACTTGGGTTTGAGAGGAGAACTGACCAAGGTAAAGAGGTGAAACAGACTGAAATATGGGCCTGTAAATGAACAGTGGAAAATATTTGAAGGAACAGTGTACATCAGTCAACAAAATAAGATTCCATTGAAACAGACAAAACCTCAGCAAGAAATTCCCACCGGCCCCTCACTCAGGACAAAATAGATCATATTAGATTATGAGGCTTAGAAGATCACCAAAAATTACTTAAAATCATGAAGTGAGATTGTGTTTTAGAGTAAGTTTTAAAGGGATTGCAAAGGGTCTGCTAGCAGGAGGAGGGCAGTTGGCAGAGGAATCCCTGTGAGGGTATAATGTCACAATAGGAACAGGGAGAGGTGAAGGTGCTGGAGGTGGTGAGAGTGTTACAGAGAGTGGTCAGGGCCTGAACGGTTTTACAAAGCCAATACGGATTGCTACAGCTGGAGGGGTTTGCAGAGATAGGGAGGGACATATGTATTTTTATTTATTCATTCATGGGATGAGGGTGTCACTGCTAATTACCCAGAGAACAGCTCAGAGTCAGCCATATTGCAGGGGGTCTGGGGTCACATGTTAGCCAGACCAGGTTAAAATGTCAGATGTTCTACACAAAAGGTCAGTGAACCAGATGTGTTATTCCCACTGATCAACAATGCTTTTATAGTGGCCTGACCAATGTCTTGTACAGATACAACATGACGTCCCAACCCTTAGTCTTAATGCTCTGCCCAATGAAGGAAACCATCCCAAACACCTGCTTCACCAGCCTGTCTCCCTGTGACACCACATTCAAAGAAGTGTCTACCTGGGTCACTGGATCTCTGACTGACAACATACCCAGGGCTCGAACATTAACTGTACAGGTCCCACCATGGTTTGTTTCACCACAATGGAACACTTCACATTTATCTAATTAAACTCCATCTGCTATTCTTCAGCCCACTATCCCAGCAGTTCTGTTCATCCTGTTGGATCTTCACTGTCCACTTTACCTCCAATGCCAGTGTCACCCAAAAAACTTACTTAACAGGAAAACAATATTCCCATCCAAACCATTTACCCAAATGACAAACAACAGGGGACCCACTCCACCGCTGGTCACATGCCTCCAGTCAGAAAAACAACATGTCTCCCATCACCCTCTGTCTCCAACCATCAAGCCCAATTTTCTGTCCAGTTGACTAGCTCCTCCTGAACGCCATATCCTTTTACACTGATCTAAGATTAGTACCCAGTTTAAGATACGACACATAGAACAAAGAACAGTACGGAACAAGACGCTTCGGCCATGATGATATGCCAATCCTTTGTCCGACTATAAGATTAAAAAAATAGTGGCAGATAAAGTTTAATTCAGATAAATGCGAGGTGCTGCATTTTGGGAAAGCAAATCTTAGCAGGACTGAAGCACTTAATGGTAAGGTCCTAGGGAGTATTGCTGACAAAGAGACCTCTGAGTGCAGGTTCATAGCTTCTTGAAAGTGGAGTTGCAGGTCGATAGGATAGTGAAGAAGGCGTTTTGTATGCTTTCCTTTATTGGACAGCGTATTGAGTACAGGAGTTGGGAGGTCATGTTGCGGCTGTACAGCACATTGATTAGGCCACTGTTGAATATTGCGTGCAATTTTGGTCTCCTTACTATAAGAATGATGTTGGAAAACTTGAAAGGGTTCAGAAAAAATGACCAGGATGTTGCCAGGGTTAGAGCTACAGGGAGAGGCTGAACATGCTGGGGCTGAGGGGTGACCTTATAGAGGTTTACAAAATTATGAGGGGCATGGATAGGGTAAATAGACAAAATCTTTTCCCTGAGGTGGGGGAGTCCAGAACTAGAGGGCATAGGTTTAGAATGAGAGGGGAAAGATATGAAAGAGACCTAAGGGGCAACTTGTTCACGTAGAGGGTGGTACGGGTATGGAATGAGCTGCCAGAGGATGTGGTGGAGGCTGGAACAACTGCAACATTTAAGAGGCATTTGGATGGGTATATGAATAGGAAGGGTTTGGAGGGATATGGGCCGGGTGCTGGCAGGTGAGACTAGATTGGGTTGGGATATTGATCGGCATAGACGGATTGGACCGAAGGCTCTGTTTCCATGTTGTAAATCTCTATGACTCTAACTTCCATACCACTCATTTTATTATCATCCATGTGCCTATTCAGAAGTATATTAAATATCCCTAATGCATCTAATTTTACTGCCACCGCTGGCAGTGCATTCCACTCAGCCACCACCCTGTATGTAACGAACCTACCTCTGAAATCTCCCCTTAACCATCTGCTAATCACCCAAAAATTATACCCCCTTGTAATAGCTATTTATGTCAGGGTAAAAAAAAATCTCTCTATTCACTCTATGACTGTTATCACCTTGTTAACCTCTGCCAAGTCACCCCTCTTCACTCCAATGAGAAAAGCCTTAGCTCCCTCAACCTGTCTTCATAAGACATGCTCTCCAGTACAGACAGCATCCTGGTAAATCTCCTCTTTACTCTCTCTAAAGTTTCCACATCCTTCCTGTAATGAGGAGACCAGAATTGAACACAATATTCCAAGTGGGGTCTAACCAGGGCTCTATAGAGCTGCAGCATAACCTCACCGATTTAAAACTCAATCCCCAAACTAATGAAATCCCACACAACCTATTCCTAAGCCTATCAGCTTGGGTGACAACTTTGAGGGATCTAGGGACTTGGAACCCAAAATCCCTCTGTTCCTCCACTCTGCCAAAGGTCCTGCCTTTAACCCTGCATTCTGCATTCAAATTCAATCTTTCAAAATGAATGACTTCACACTTTTCCAGATTGACCTCCATCTGCCACTTCTCAGTCCAGCTCTGCATCCTGTCAATGTCTCGTTGCAACCTACAACCTACAACAGCCCTCCACACTATCAGCCGCTCCATCAACCTTTGTGTCATTGGCAAACTTACTAACCGACCCTTCCACTCACACATCCAACTTATTGACAAAATCACAAAAAGCAGAGGTCCTGTAACCACTCCCTGCAGAAAACCACTTGTCACTGAGCTCCAGGATGAATTATTTCCATCTATCATCACCCTCTGTCTTGTGTGGCCAGTAATCCTGTATCCCATGCCTCCGAACTTTCTGAATGAGCCATAAAGGTGTTTTGTCATATTCTCAAAAGATTCAATAAGATTTGTTAGGCATGACCTGCCCCTTACAAAGCCATTCTGACTATCTCTAATCAAACTAACGTTTCCCAAGGAAAAATAAATCCTGTCTCCCATCGTCCTCTCCAATAATCTGCACACCACAGACATAAGACTGACAAGTGTGCAAATCCCAGGATTGTCCCTATTCCTTTTCCTGAACAAGGGAATACTATTTTCCTGCCTCCAATCATCTGGTCCGACTCCAGTGGACAGTGAGGGTGCAAAGGTCATCACCAGGTGCACAGCAATCCATTCCCTCGCTTCGTGCAGTAACTTTGGACACATCCAATCTGGTTCAGCGACTTATCGATCCTTATCTTTTACAGAATTCTCAGCACATCCTCCTTAACATCCACCTGTTCACGTACATCAGCCTGTTTCACGCTGTCCTCACAAACGACAAGACCCTCCTCAGCAGTGAATACCTCTGCCCGTACCTCCTGTGACTCCAGGCACAAGTTCCTTCCACTATCCCAGAGTGGCCTTATCCTCGCTCTGACCATCCTCTTGTTCCTCACATAAGTGGAGAATGCCTCACAGTTTTCCTTAATCCTTCCCACAAAGCTTTTTCATGCCGCCTTCTAGTTACCCTACGTCCATTCCTCGGTTCCTTCCTGGTACCTTCAGGGAATCTCTACAGTATGGAAACAGGCCATTTGGACCCTCCAAACAGTATCCAACCCAGCCCCAATCCCCCACCCTATTACTCTCCATTTGCCCTGACTAATGCACCAAACTACCCATCCCTGAACACTTTGGGTAATTTAGCATGGCTGGGTCTCTTAATTTACACATCTTTGGCTGCGGGGGAGGGGGTGGGAACTGGAGCACCTGGAGGAAACCCACACAGACACGGGGAGAGTGTGCAAACTCCCCACAGACAGTCGCCTGAGGCTGTAATCGAAATGGAGCCTGTGGTGCTATGAGATAGCAGTGCTAACCACTGAGACACCGTGCCATCCAATGCAACTCTCTGTAGCCCTGTCTGATCCTTGCTTCCTCAACCTTAAGTAAGCTTCCTTCTTCCTCTTGACTAGATGCTAAAGTTCATGTGGACAACGTTGACGGCTCTGCCTTCATCTATCTCTTGACCACCTCCTCGAAGAGTCAATCCGGTTTGTGAAACATGGTTTTCCACTCACAAAGCCATGCTGACCATCTCGAATCAGCCCTTGCCTTTGTAAATGTAAGGAGCGCCTTTCTCTCAGAATCTCCTCCAACAACTTCCCCATCACTGGGCTCACAGGGCTGTAATTTCCTGGCTTTTCCCTGCAGCCCTTAAGTGATGCAACAGCATTAGCCGCCCTCCAGTCTTCCGACACCTCACTGTGTCTGTTGATAATATAAATATCTCTGTTAAGGACACTGCAATCTCTTCCCTAGCTTCCCACAATATTCTAGTATCGACCCAATGAGCTACTGAGGATTGATCTACCTTTATTTGTTTTAAGATTCCAGCACTTTCTCTTTTCTGTTGAGGATTCTTTCCAAGACATCACTATTTATTTTCCAAAGTTCCCGAGCTTCCATGTCTTTCTCCACAGTAAATACTGACAAGATTATTTTGTCTAATATCTCACCCATCTCCTCTGGTTCCACACATAGGCGACCGTATTGATCTTTAAGGGGCCCTATTCTCTACCAAGTTACGCTTTAGCCCTTATTGAAAATTGCACAAAGGCTTCTGATAATTCAAATACATGATATCCCCTTTCCCACTACACCCTCCTACACCCTTACAATTCTGCCATTTATATTCACACCAACAAATTAAATCCAACAGGCTCAAAAACAAATTCTCCTTTATCACACATGTATCTAAGTGGCCAGTTATTGTATATTGACAAATCCTTTCCAACAATGTCAGTATGGTCCCGACGCACTGTCAGGCTAACACTGTTTGGTTTCAGACTGACAGCAGAAAGGGTTGAGGGAGATCTTGTTTATCAATCTGAAAAAGGGAGCTCACAGGGTCAGCAGGTAATAGAGAAGGCAAATCAAATGCTGGCATTTATTACAGAGGGAATGGAGTCTAAAAATAGGCAGGTCTAGCTAAAACTATACAAGGTACAAGTCAGACCACACCTCGAATATTATGCACAGTGTGAATCCCCGAAGGAAAGGTATTGTCGCATTGGAGGCAGGTCAGAGAAGGCTCACTCGGCTGATCCTGGGAAAGGAGGGATTTTCTAATGAGAAGAGGTGGAGTAGGTTGAGGTTGAACCAATTGAAGTTGAGATAATGAGAGAGAAATGGAATGAAACATCCAAGATTCTGAGGGGCTCTGATCGGGCAGATGCTGGGAACAGTACAGCACAGCAACAGGCCCTTCGGCCTACCACGTCCATGCTGTCCATGATGCTATTCTAACTCATACCATCTGCCTGCACATGGTCTATATCCCTCTATTCTCTTCCTGTTCATGTTTCTGTCGAAATCCCACTTCAAAACTTTCCACGTTTCTGTTTCTATGACCTCGCTTGGCAACTTCCACTCTCTGTAAAAAAAACTTGCCTCACACATCTCGTTTAAACATTCTCTTTCTCACCTTAAACCTCTGCGCTCTAGTATTTGAAACTTTCACACTGGAAAAGAGATTGTGACTATCTACATTGTCTATCCCTGTCCTAATGTTATGTCCCTGAACCTGGTCACCTGTCAGCCTCTGATACTCTCACAAATCAATCCAACTTTGTTAAATTTCCTCTTACACACCTAACACAACCTTAAAAACCCTAACACAGGCGACGTGCTGATAAACCCCTTTTGCACCCTCTCCAAAGCCTCCACATCCTCCCTATTGTGTGGAGATGAGAACTGCACACAGTTCTCCAAATGTGGCCAATCAAATATTTTATACAATTACAGCATCAGATGCAAACCAGAATACTCAACGTTGTGACCGATGAAGACCAGTGCTCCATTTGCTTTCCTTCCCATCTGAAACATTTCTGTTGCCATTTTCTGGGAGTTTAGACTAGATTAGATTACTTACAGTGTGGAAACAGGCCCTTCGGCCCAACATGTCCACACCGACCCGCCGAAGTGCAACCCACCCATACCCTTACATTTACCCCTTACCTAACACTACGGGCAATTTAGCATGGCCAATTCACCTGACCCGCACATCTTTGGACTGTGGGAGGAAATCGGAGCACCCGGAGGAAACCCACGCAGACACGGGGAGAACGTGCAAACTCCACACAGACAGTCGCCTGAGTCGGGAATTGAACCCGGGTCTCAGGCGCTGTGAGGCAACAGTGCTAACCACTGTGCCACCGTGCCACCCAAGATCCTTCTGTATATCAATATCCCTCGGTATGCGAACTTTCTTCTTGAATTTGACATCATCTCACACTTGTCCAGATTAAACTCAATTTGCCATTTCTGTCTATCTTTCCGAATGTTCTGTAACCTCCTGCAGATTTTAATGAATCAGGGAAACAAGGGTTGTGAGGAAAAGGCAGGAAAGTAAAGTCGAACAGTATCAGGTCAGCCATGATCTGACTGAAGGGCACAGTACACTCAATGGGCCAAATGGCCTCATTCCCCTCCTAACTCAATATGTCCTGCATAATATTATGGGTTTCTGCTCACAAAACTCCTTTATAATGGGATTATTGGATATTTATTAAGACACAGCATTTGATCTACAAATATGATATGATGTTATAGAAAACTATCTCACATATAATCCAGGATTCTATCCATTACAGCACTGATACTCATTGCTGTATCAGTCGGCATGGAGACCACTGTCACACACAGGTACTGTACTGTTCTTGCTACAAGTACATTCAGTGTCCTGACTGTAACCATATTGACATTCCCATCACTGGCTGGTGCCTACAATAGAATTCCTGCTAACGGTTGCTGCTGCTTGCTTATTCTCAGCTCCACTTTTCATATTCAGATCCACATGACTGTCTCATTAATGCATTAACCTCATCCTTCCTTCACAACTTGTTGGCTTTTTGCCTAGCCTGCCTATTGGGACTAGATTGGGTTGGGATATCTGCTCAGCATGGATGGGTTAGACCGAAGGTTTCCATACTGTACATCTCTCTGACTCTATCCCAATAACCCTTCAGTACTCGCTTCCCAGTGATGGTGATTCTGCAGCTAAATCTCCAGAATGACAGTTCAATCGTATCTATTCACTGTCACTCGATCTGCCTTATGGCGAATGCAGGGAGTCATTCCTCAGTAGTGGGGGGTTGAACAGATGGGTAGAGATTACAGAGACAGGGAGGCTTACAGGGACTCGAGGATGTTAGTGTTAAACAGAGTTACATCTGGTCAAGAATGTTCATGGGACAAAGGGGTTTGGGGATTGGAGGAATTTACAGAGATATAAAGGGGCTAGATTAGATTCTGGAGATAGGAATAGGGATGGAGAAAGGAAGAGGTAGGCAGACTGAGAGGCACAGACAGGGGGCTGTTTCATCTAGGAGAGTATTGTGTATACTAACACAGATATAGAAGGTTGTCTGACTGAAGACGTTTACAGATATAAGGCGGCTTCTAGGCTCTGGAGGCTACATAGATCGGAAGGCAATGGGGAATGCCAGGTTACTGGTTGGAGACAGTTACACAAATGGGGAGGGTTGTACAAACTGAAGGAGGTTCCTGTGGTCGCGAGGGGTATGGTGTCGGAATGAGGATGAAATTTAACAAGATAAAGATCAAAGAATTGGAGAAGGATAAGGAGATTACAAATGTTTCATAGCTAAGGAAGGGTTGTAGGAGCTGGAGGGGATTACATAGGTAGGGACCGTTGGAGAGGTTAAATCCATTGACATGGAGGGTGGTGTTGGTGAGAGGAGCTTACAGGGATAGACAGGACAGTCAGGGATGAAGAAATTGAGTATCTACTACAGAAGTTTAGGAATTAGGATGTTAGGGATTGGAGAACCCGACAGAGACAGAGACAATGGTGTGGACTAGAGGAGATTCCAGACAGAGGAAGGATTATTTGGAGAATATTACAGAGATCACTAACACAGCATGGGCCAGGATTGATGTCTGCGATCCCCTGTGCTGTCGCATTGAGGACCAGTACAGCAGAGGTGAGAGCAGGACCCTCACAAGATGATGGGAATGAAGCCTAGAATTGCCCAGCTATCTATGTCCGGTCTTCCAGGTCTGAATATAGAAGTCTACCACCCCCACCCTGTGCTGTTTATTGTGAGTGATCTTACCGGCTGCAGGATTTACTGAAGGCTCCAGATCTCCCTCTCCATCTCTCTCAGGCTGACCAACCAGCTTCAATGAGGTGATGGATGAGACAGAAGTTAGGAACATCCTGATTACCTGCATGAGACAGAAATAGACAGAATGGGGAACTAGACTGATGCAATGAGGATAACTCATGCAGAGTGGCACCAAGTCCAGCAGAGATCTCGGAAACCCCCGTCTCCATCCCTTGTCTGTGCTGCTGCGTCTCTCTGGAGTGAACAATTCTGTTGACTCAGGATCTCAGACCATCTGTTAGTGGGAGAAATGCTGACAGAGGCAGCAAATAGACCGTCACAGCGAGGGATACCACATGGAGAGATACTGAGTGATATCACATTATTGGACATTGCATTAACAGAGAATTGTTTGAATTTGTAACAAAGTTACTGGGATAATTGTGAGGGGATTCAACCTTCCTATCTCATCATCTCTTTCGCGGTGGCTCACAGACAAGGCTGACTCTCCCACTCTCGATGGTGGGGGTGGTGGGGGTCTGGAGTTGGCTGTACAGACCGATGTGGCCTTCCACAGACTCTGTTACACTTGGGGCAGAAGGTGGCCATGGGAAGGAGGTGGGTGGGGCGTTGGTGTGGTCATGCGCTCCTTATGCTGTTTTCTCCTGGATTCCCATTTTCCCCACAGAAAGTCTCGAGGTGCTCGATACCTTCCAAATATTCCTCCCCGACTTTGGACAATCTTGGTCCTGGACTTATCAGATTTGATTAAGAGATGAAAAAAACTATCAAATCTGAAGAAGCCAACATTTAGAAGTGCGAACGTATTTGTTAAAGAGATCTCTGGGGTGTCTCCTAGCAGGAGGATTGCAGTAGGAAGCGGAAACATTGTCAGATGATAGGAACAAGGAGAATTGAAGGTGCTGGAGGTGGTGAGAGTGTTACAGCGAGGGGCAAAGGCCTGAACAATGTTACAAAGCCAGTACAAATTGCTGCAGCTAGAGCTGTTTGCTGAGGTAGGGATGTACATCTGTATTTTCATTGATTCATTCGCGGCCTGAGGATGTCACCGTGTAGACCAGTATACATTACCCCACTGCTAATTGCCCAGAAGCAGCTCAGAGTCAGTCATATTGCTGTGGGATTGGAGTCACATATGAGCCAGACCAGGTAAGAATGCCACATGTCCCTCCCTGATGGACATACGTGAACAAGTTGATTTTTTCCAGGTAATTAACAATGCTTATACAGTGGCCTCACTAATATCCTGTACAAATACACCATGACGTCCCAACTCCTACTCTCAATGCTCTGTCCAATGAAGGGTAACCATCCCAAATGCCTGCTTCACCAGCCTGTCTACCCGTGATGCTACTTTCAAAAAACTGTACCTGCATCCCCGTGTCACTGATTGACACCAGCACCCAGGACCCGAACATTAACTGTACAAGTCCAGCCTGGTCTGCTTTACCACAATATAACATCTTGAATTTCTTCACCTGTTCTTCCTAACCTCACTGGCCCAGCAGTACTCTTCGATAACCCTCTTCACTGTCCCCTTTATCACCAATTTCATTCTCACTCACAAACTTGCTAACCATGATTCCTGTATTATCATGCAAACTGTTTATATAAATGATGCACAACAGTGACCCAGCACCGAACCCCATGGCACACCGTTGGTCACAGGCCTGCAGTTTGAACAGCAACCCTCTGTGAACACGCTCTGTCTCCTACCGTCAATCCTGTTTTGTATCCAGTTGGTGAGCACTCCCTGGTTATGTGTGATCTAAACTTACTAAACAGTCTGCCATGCAGACCCTTGTCAAAGGCCTTGCTAAGGTCCATGGAGACATTATGTCCTGCACTGCTTTGATCTCTCACTTGTCTACCTCCACACTCACGTTTGAAGCATAATTTCCCGTGCACAAAGCCATACTGACTGTCATTGATCTGTCCTTGCCTTTCCAAATGCATGATGATCGTTTCTCTCAGAATCTCCTCCAACAACTTACCACCCCTGCCATCCGTCTCACTGGTCCGTAGTAGCTGTCAATGATACAAATATCTCTGGGTGGGGCCCTGCAATTTCCTCCCTCCCTTCTCACAAGGTGCTGGGATACATCTGATCGTGTCCCAAGGTTTTATCTAACTTTTTGCATTTTAAGACATCCAGCACCTCCTGTTCTCCAATGTGCATTCTTTACAAGACATCACTATGTATTTTCCAAAGTTCCCGAGCTTCCATGTCTTTCTCCACAGTAAATCCTCACACAAAATATTTGTTCAGTATCTCCCCCATCAGCAGTGATTCCACACAGACAGCCTCATTGACCTTTCGGGGCCCTATTCCCTCCCGAGCTCATTTTTAGCCCTTGTTGAAACTTGGCAAAATGCTTCTGAAATTTCAAATATCCCTCTACCACAACTAGCCTCCCCCACCCTTATCTATTCTGCATTTATGGTCACACCAAAATATAGAATCCAACAGATTTAAAAATACTCCCCTTTTATAAAATCATGCGTCTCCCATAGTTTTTAAGCATGCAATTATCATTTATTGTCATCTCCTTTATAACACATTCCAGCACGTTCCCGACTTACTGTCAGGGTAACACTGTTTGGTTTCAGACTGACAGCAGAAAGGGTTAAGGGAGTTCTTGTTTATCAATCTGAAAAAGGGAGCTTACAGGGTCAGCAGGGAATAAAGAAGGCAAATCAAATGCTGCCATTTATTACAGAGGGAATGGAGTCTAAATATAGGGAGGTTTTGCTAAAACAATGTAAGGTACAAGTCAGACCACACCTAGATTATAATGAACACTATGTGTGCCCTAAGGAAAGACATTCTTGTATTGGAGGCAGGCCAGGGAAGGTTCACTCGGCTGATCCTGGAGATGGCTGGATTTTCCAATGATCAGAGGTGGAGGAGATTGACCTGGAACCCATTGGGGTTTGATGAATGGGAGAGAAATCGAAAGAAACATCCAGGATTCTGATTGGCTTTGACAGGGTAGATGCCGTTAAGTTAGAAAATAAATCAGTACAGCAGAGTAATCGGCCCTTCGGCCCACCACGGCTGTGCTGACCATGATGCTATTCTAAACTAATCCCATCTGCCTGCACATGGGCGATTTCCCTTTATTCTCTGCCTGTTCATGTTCTCTGCAGGAGAAAACATGTTATTGTTTGGAGCAAGGTAGAGAAGTAAAGCATCTTTGATTAGACGTCAGAGACAGGGATGTGTGTAGGGTTGTGGATCGCTACATGAGAATATTACAGTGATAGGGAGGGGGGTATGGACTGGAAAATATTGCAAGCACATGGAAGATGATATAGACTGGAGAATGTTGCACGGATAGGGAGGAAGTTGTAGACTGGATAAAGGAGAGATGATTTTATGCACTGGAAGGTATGTCAGAGAGAGAGAGTGGTGTGCATGCTGCAAGATACGACAGGGATAGGGAAGTTTGTAGAGACTGGAGGAGAGAGTCATAGAGAGGCTGGTGAGAGACCAGATTCACTTAAGAGCATAGGATGTGCTGCAGTGAGCAGAGCCTTTTGCAGATATAAATGAGGATACAATGGCCACAAAGCAGTCACACCAATACATAGGTATATAGGAACTGAAGGAATTGAAGAGATTACACGGACTGGGAGTGTTGTATGCAGTGGAGTAGATTAAACTGATAGGGATGGTTTTAGAGGCTCAACAACATTAGTAAAGAATGGGGGTTGCAATACTGAGAGTGTGTTTCAGCAAGGTGGATGATATAGACCTGAAGGAGCTTTCACAGAGAGCGATGGCTTTCTGGTCTGGTGAGGGCTGCACAGTGCAGGGAATTGTAGTGGCTGGGGGCATTTACATAGATAGGGAGAGTATTAGTGGTCGGCAGAATTCACAAAAATTGGTCTGCAGGTCACGACAGAAATCAGAAGGGTTATATCAACTTGATTGTGTACACAGGCAGGAAAGGTTATGGGGATTGGAGCAGCTCACCATGACAGACGGACACATGGAGACTGGAGATGTTGCAGAAAGATTACTATGTTTAATTGTATAGAACTCCACATAAGTCTGTCCTGGTTCTTTCTTTATGTTTCTGAACCGCTGTCGTTACGCTTCTGGTACTAATCCATAAGCACTTACAATAGCCTGTTTGACACGTGCATAATCTCTTGATCACCCAGGAGACAGCGCTGCAAATACCTCACTGGCTCTGCCTAGCAGCTTAGACTGAACTAGCTTCACCACAAGACCTCAGGCCACTCCATTTGTCTCTCCAATTTTTCAAATGAAGTACAGAGGTCCTTGAAAGTCGAGTCACAGGTAGATAGGATAGCAACGAAGGCACTTGGTATGCATTCCTTTATTGGTCAGAGTATTGAGTACAAGAGTGGGAGGTCGTGTGGTGGGGAGATATTTGGGGGAGCGACATTGGTTAGGTCACGTTTGGAAAACTGTGTGCAATTTTGGTCTCCTTCCTATCAGAAGGATGTTGTGAAACTTGAAGGGTTCAGAAATGATTTACAAGGATGTTGCCAAGGTTGGAGGATTTGAGCTGTAGGGAGAGTCTGTACAGGCTGGGGTTGTATTCCCTGGAGCGTCGGAAGCTGAGGGGAGACATTACAGAGGTTCACAAAATTATGAGTGGCATGGATAGGATAAATAGACAAAGTCTTTTCCCTGGGGTTGTTGAGTCCAGAACTATAGGGCATAGGTTTCGGTTGAGAGGGGAAATATGTAAAAGAGAGCTAAGGAGCAAATATTTCACACAGAGGGTGTTACGTGTTTGGAATGAACTGCCAGAGGAAGTGGAGGAGGCGGTACAATTGCAACAGTTGAAAGGCATCTGGATGGGTATATGAACAGGAGGGGTTTAGAGGGAGATGGGCCAGGTGCTGATTGGTGCGACTGGATTGGCATGGACAAGTTGGACTGAAAGGTCTGTTTCCATGCTGTACATCTCTATGATTCTCTGACTCTAATTGCTGAAGTTTCAAATCACTGCAGGCAGTTAGTGATCGAGATAGAATTGTAAGGCCTTTTGGGGATTACACAGTTCCGGAGGATTGTAGGGACTTGATGATGTTCTATATGGAAGTAGGGTTGTCGGAACTGAAGCTGGGAACAGAGATAGAGAGAACCGCAGGGGATTACCGAGATCTGGAGGCTCGTGGTCTCTGCTGAAAGGTCCACGTAGAGGGATGTTTTGTGGAACTTCAGGACCTTGGATAGATAGGCAGATTTGAAGGGGCTGGAGGGGACAACAGATGCATGGAGAAATGAAGTGACTGGAGCATACAGAGTTGGAGATGCAATAATTTGCAAGGACTGTAGAAGCTGGAGGGGTTCTCACAGACAAGGAGGATTGTAGGAGTGTGAGGAGTTTACAGAGGTAGGAAGTTGGAGCATTCTCAGTAATTAGTGGTTTGGAGCACTGTCCAGACTGGGGAGGTTTCAGAATGAGGAAGGGATAAAACAAAAGGAAGCAGTTACAGAAAATTGGGGAACATAAATATATCACTTCGGTGCTGTGTCACTGTGGGTCACCGGGAGGACAGATGTCCTCATTAAAATGTACATATCCTCAGGGGAATGGACAGGGTGGATGCTGAAAGGATGGTTCCTTCCACTTATGAGAGAGAGACAAACAAGCAGACTCTGTATGACGAAGGTGGAGAAGGGGAAGTTGTCTTTTTCTTCCAATGGCCCAAAACTACTTCAGGTTTGTTCCCACACAGCTCAAAGGAAAGCAATGCGATAACATTGGTCATTTAGAATTGCAGGAGATACAAGACCAAGGCCAGGTGGGAAGGGCTGGAGGGAATGAGAGAGAAGGGAGATGTTCAACAGCTGGAAGGGTTTCCAGGGAGTGGACACGGTCAGGACTGGAGAACATGACACGCTCACTCATGAGAGGGTGATAACGATATGGCACAAGGTCAAACACAGCAGCAGGAACCCAACCCTGTCATTTACTCAGGGAGCTGCTCTCACCCTGTCTGGTACTAAGCCCCACATACAAATAGAGTCTAGGTTAGAGTGGTGCTGGAAAAGCACAGCAGGTCAGGAAGCATCTGAGGAGCGGGAACATCGACATTGGGCAAAACATCGATTTTCCTGCTCCTCGGATGCTGCCTGACCTGCTGTGCTTTTCCAGCACCGCTGTAATCGAGACTCTGATCTACAGCATCTGCAAGTCTCACTTTTGCCACATACAATCAGCATGAGGTTTCCCAGTTCCTGGTGCTCAGGGCCCAGCGCACTCACCCCTGAACCTGTCACTGAGGTATTTACACAGTTACACATTGTCCAGAAACACTGTGTCCGAGCTGACATCAACTGGGAAACTGACACTCTACCAAGCAAAGACTATCTGCACTCAGATTCCCTGGTCATACAATCCTCTGAGTGATAATCTGCAGAGAACAACAGAATCCACGAATCCCCGGTGCATGGGTCAGGGTCAATGATGAAAGTGTCATTCTTTCAAAAATGACAACTCTTCAATTCCTTCATCTCACAAAACTGCCATTTAAAAATATTAAAATAAAGACCATTCTAAACAAAGGCTTTGATGAGGTGAGCTGTGGTCAGTCCTGTAGATCTGGATGTTACCGGATATATTGAGAGTGCTTTCTACCAGAGCACCCCAGGTCAATCTCAGGCACACAGAGAGAATGGGCAAATAGATTCACATCTGAACTCACACCTCCCAGCCTGGGAACCTGTAGCTGTGCACAGCCATTCCGGTAAAGATCTCTAGAAACAGGACATCAGAGCCAGAAGACTGGAGGTTGGCTATCGTGTTGCTACTATTTAAGGAAGGCAGTAAAGAAAAGCCAGGGAACTATAGACTGGTGAGCCTGACATCGGTGGGCACGTTGTTGGAGGGAATCGTGAGGGACAGGATGTACATGCAGGAGTCAGGGTCAAGGAAATGCAAGGACTGATTAGGGATAGTCAACATTGCTTTGAGAGTGGGAAAGCATGTCTCACAAACTTGATTGAGTTTTTTGAAGAAGTAACATAGAGGATTGATGAGGGCAGAGCAGTGGATGTGATCTATATGGACTTCAGTCAGGTGTTCAACAAAGTTCCCCATTGGAGACTGGTTAGCAAGGTTAGATCTCACGGAATACAGGGAGAACTAGCCAATTGGAGCAGAACTGTCTCAAAGGTAGAAGACAAAGTGTGGTGGGGAAGGGTTGGTTTTCAAACTGGAGGCCAGTGACAAGTGGAGTGCCACAAGGGTCGGTGCTGGGTCCAATATTTTGTATTGCTTAGATAAATGATTTGGATGTGAGCATAAGAGGTATAGTTAGTAAGTTTGCAGATGACAATAAAATTGGAGGTGTAGTGGCCAGCGAAAGAGGTTACTTCCAATTACAATGGGAACTTGATCAGGTGGGCCAAATGGCTGTGAAGTGGTAGATGGAGTTTAATGCAGATAAATGCGAGTTGCTGCATTTTGAGAAAGCATATTTTTGCTGGACATATACACTTAATAGTAAGGTCTGACTTGCTGAACATAGAGATATTGGAGTGCAGTTCATTGCTCCTTGAAAGCAGAGTCGCAGGTAGGTAGGATAGTGAAGGAGGCATTTGGTATACTTTCTTTTATTGGTCAGAGTATTGAGTACAGGAGTTGACAGGTCATGTTATTGTTGTACAGGACATTGGTTAGATTACTTTTGGAATAGTGTGTGCAATTCTGGTCACCTCCCTATCGGAAGTATGTTGTGAAACTTAAAAGGGTTCAGAAAATATTTACAAGGATGCTGCCAGGACTGGAGGGTTTGAGCTTTAGAGAGAGGTTGAACAGACTGGGACTGTTTTCCCCGGAGCTTCGAAGCTGAGGGGTGACCTTATAGAGGTTATAACATTATTAGGGGTGACCTGACAGAGGGTTTGAAATCATGAGGGGCATGGAGAGGCTAAAGAGACAAAGTCTTTACCTTCAGGTGTGGGAGTCCAGAATTGGAGGGTATAGGTTTATGGTTAGAGGGGAAAGATATAAAAGAGACTTAAGGGGCATTTTTTTTTTAATGCAGAGGGTGGTAGGTGTATGGAATGAGCTGCCAGAGGAAGTGGTGGAGGCTGATACAAAGACATCTGGATGGGTATATGAATAGGAAGGGTTTGCAAGAATATGAGCCAGATGCTGGTAGGTAGGACTAGGTTATGTTAGGATATCTAGTCAGCATGGACAGGTTGGACCGAAGGGTCTGTTTCCATGATGTATACCTCTTTGACTCAAAGAATGGCTGAATGGTTCAATCAACAATGATCTGTGGTTCAAATCATAACATCCTTCATGTTCCACAACCCATTCTTGGTCCCATCCTGCAGGCTCTATGAATCCCTGTCCCTCTAACCTCCTGAAGGATCCACGTCCCTTCCTACATTAGTACCATCCTCCAGGTTCTGCAGCCCTTCCTACCTCAGTAAAATGGCCCAGTCTCTACAACTCTTCCCTCCTCTGCAATGTTCCCCATAAGGGCACTGAAGGCCGGTGGCATTTACAAGAGTTAAGGAGGGATATCGGGATTGGAGTATTTTGCAGGCATTAGGAATATAGGGACTTGAGGAGGTTTCACAGTTTATGAGTGTTGTGGGGACTGTCGGAAGTTAAAAAGATTGGGGTGGTTTCAGATTGGAGGATTCTGCAGAAAAACCTTACATGGGTAAAGGCAGGAACCTTAGCAGTGTACACAAACAGAGGGATCCTGTGTCCCTGAAGTTACCACCCAATTTGAGAGGGAGTTAAAAAGGCGTATGGTGTGTTGGCTTTCATGAGTAGATATGGCTAAGACCTTAAACAAATTTTTCACTCCAGAACTTACTGTGGACAAAGACTGGGGAACTCAGGGAACAAGAGTAATACGTTACACCACAATTGGAGTTCTCTGCAATTCCAGTTTCCCTGCTATAGCAAGGATGTTGTGAAATTTGAAAGGGCTCAGAAAAGATTTCCAAGATGTTGCCCGGGTTGTTGCTGAATACGCTGGGGCTATTTTCCCTGGAGCATCAGAGACCTTAAAGAGGTTTATATAAACATGAGGGGCATGGATTGGGTAAACATTCAAAGTCTTTTCCCTAGGGATTGGGAAGTCCAAATCGAGAGGGTATAGGTTTAAGGTTAGAGGGGAAAGGTTTATAAAGGGACCGAAGGGACAGCCTTTTCATGCACATGGTGATGTGTGTATTGAATGAGTTGAGAGAGAAAGTAACGGAGACTGATACAATTACAACATTTAAAAGGTATCTGGTTGGATGTATGAGTAAGGGATCAGAGGTACATGGGACAAATGGGATGGATTTATTTCAATCTTCTGGTCAGCATGGATGAATTGGACCGAAGAGTCTGTTTCCATGCTATACATCTCTATGTCTTGAAAAGAGTGCATGTTATAGAAGAGCTGGTGCTTGTGGTTTTAAAGTATGAAGGTATGGAAAGCCCCAGGAACTGATTAAGTGTATCACAGGACATCGTGGGATGCTAGGGAACAAACTGTGGAGCTACTAGCAAGGGTATTTGTACCATTGACAGCCATGTGTGATGGTCTGGAAGGCTGGAGGGTGGTTTAGTGGACAGCGAAGAAGGTTTTCTAATGTTACAAAGAGATCTTGATGAAATGGTTGAATGGGCAGAAAACCTGTGAATGGAATTTAATCTGACTAAATGTGAGGTAATGCACTTGGTCAAACAAGCAAGGGTAGAGCTTATACAATTACTGTTCGGGCCTCAGTTAGTGTTTTAGAGCAGAGGGACCTCCGGGTTCAGGTACCTAATTCTTGAAGTTTGCATCACAGGATGGATAAGACAGTGCTTGGCATGCCTGACTATTGCTCAGTCCATTGAGTGGAGGACTTGGGACGTGATTACGATATTGTACGGATATTGGTGAGGACTCTTCTTCAATACCCTGTCCAGTTCTGGTCACCCAGTTATAGGGAGAATATTATTAACCTGAAGGGTGTTCAGAAGAAATTTACCAAGACCTTGCTGGGTATGAAATGCTTGAGTTCAGAAAAATGGAAGATATGCAGATTTTCTTTTCAGCGGAGCCTGGAGGTTGAGAGGTGACCTTATAGAAGTTTAAGAAAAAAAGTAGGAATATAGATAGAGTTAATGGTCATTGCCTTTTCCTTCGGATGAGGGAGTCCCAAGTGGACGGGCCACATTTTTAAGGGTAGAAGAGAGAGATGGTAAAAAAAGAATATAAGGGGCAAACTGTTCCACAGAGGGTGATTTGGGTGGAGAATGAACTTCCTGAGGTGGATGTCGGTACAATTACAATGTTTAAAAGACATTTAGTTAAGTACATGGATAGGAAAGGGTTGGAGGGATATGGGCCAGCAACAGGCAGCTGGGATGAGTTTAGTTTGAGATGATGGTTGGTACCAACTGAAGAGTCAGTTTCCATGCTGTCCAGCTCTGACAATAATATGGTTTTGATCCATTATTTAAGAAAGACAGCGATGGAAACCCAGCGAACTAAAGACCAAGTAGCCCAATGTCAGTGGTGGGTAAGTTTTTGATTACTTACAGTGTGGAAACAGGCCCTTCGGCCCAACAAGTCCACACCGACCCGCTGAAGCGCAACCCACCCATACCCTACATATACCCCTTACCTAACACTACGGGCAATTTAGCATGGCCAATTCACCTGATCCGCACATCTTTGGACTGTGGGAGGAACCGGAGCACCCGGAGGAAACCCACGCAGACACGGGAGAACGTGCAAACTCCACACAGTCAGTCGCCTGAGGCGGGAATTGAACCAGGTCCCTGGCGCTGTGAGGCAGCAGTGCTAACCACTGTGCCACCGTGCCGCCCAGTTGTCGAAATGATTCTGCCAGACAGGAGTTACATGTATTTGGAAAGGCAAGGATTGATGAGAGATAGTCAGCACGGCTTTGTGCGTACAAAGTCAGGTCTCACTAACGGGATTGTTTTTGTTGAAGTGGTGACTGTACATTGTCTACACTACCGTCAGCAGGATCTTTGACAGGATTTAGCATGATATACTGGTTTGTAAGATTAGATCACATGTGATCAGGAGGAGTTAGCCAACTGGATACAAAATTGGCCTGACAGTAGGAGACAGAGGGTGGTGGGAGAGAGTTGTTGTTCAGACTGGAGGCCTGTGACCAGCGGTGTGCTACAAGGATTGATCCTGGGTCCACTGATGTGCATCATCGACAATCGATTTGTTTGAGAACATCGGAGTCATCGTTAGTAATTTTGTGGATGATCAAGTTAATGGCGTAGTGGGCATTGAATACAGTTATCAAAGGGGATCTCGACCAACTGGGCCAGTGAACCAAGGCATGAAAGATGGATTTTAATTCAGGTATTGAGTTTTGGACTAACACAGTTATTGGTACAGCCCTGGGTAGTGTTATCGAACAGTGAGAGACCAAGGGGTGCAGTTACATTGTTCTTTGGAAGTGGCTTCACAGGTGGGCAGGGTGGGGAAAGCAGCATTTGGCACACTTGTCATCATTGTCCAGCGCTTTGATACATGAGTTGGAGATATTTGTAACATTATCTTCAATATTTCCCTTGGACAGAGGAGGCTTATAAGGGAAGACTCAAAAGTTTTTAAAACCATGCAGGGAATAAGAATGGTGAATAGCCAAGGGTAAGTGAGTCCAAAACTAGACGGTATAAACGTGAGGTGAGAGAGCAAAGATTTAAAGAGGGAGCTGAGAGGCAACAATATACACAGAGGATGGTGCACAGACAGAACGGACTGCCAGGGGCCCATGGGAAAAAACAAAAACAATTGCAACATGGAAACAATATTTAGGCAGGTACATGGAGAGGAGAAGGTCTGAAGGGATATGGGCCAAACACAGGCAAATGCAACTCGTTCAGTTTTGGAAAAATGGTCAGAATTGATGACTTGGACTGAAGGTTCTGTTTTCCTGCTGCATGACCCTGTACCCAGTTAAAGAGGAGGAGAATACTGAGATAAGGCACGTTGTAGACATTGAAGCAAGTTATAGCCATAGGGATGGTAGCCTGGAATGCGGAACGTTTCAAATATGCGGAGGCCTATATGGAAAGAAGGAGATTACAGAGATAGGGAATATTGTAGGAGTTAAAAATTATTGAAGACACTGATCCACAAGACATACCATAGGTACAGTGTTGGAGAGAGAACACAGAACAGAAAGATCCCAGGCAGCATTCCCACCCTCTCGTGGGAGGCCTGTTTTCCCCCTCTGTTGTACAGATGCTCACTAAGACAGCACAGGACTGGATTGATAACTGTGAACTCTCTATGCTGTCTCAGTGCAACGTAAGTTAAAGTAGAGGTGGTGATTGAGCTAGAGGTGTGTCTGTACTGTGCTCCCCCTCCAGCACTGTATCTGTGTCATGTCTTGTTATCTGATGTTTGCAGCCCTCCCATTGCTCTCTGCTCTGTGCACTGTGAGTGATCTTACCTCACGGCAGGATTTATTGAAGGCTCTGATCTCCCTGCCCTTTCTCTCTCTGGCTGACCAACCATCTTCAATGTGGTGATGGACGAGACACCCAGTAGCTGTGAAGTCTATTGAGTCAGGAACTTCCTGAGTACCTACAGGAGACAGACAAACAGACAGAACGGAAAGTTACACGAATGTAGTGAAGGTTACACATGTAGAATGGCACTGAGTCCCACAGGGATCTGGAAAATCCCAGTCTCCACCCCTGGCCTGTGCTGTTGCATCTCTCCTGAAAAATCAATGGGCAAACAATGGTCACAAATTATCCTTAGCAGATAATGTTCAGGATAAGACACAAAGATATTTAATAAGTAAAGTTAGAGTAAGAGGATCCCCAACTAAGCAGTGGGGCCTGTTAGAAACCAAAGGGACAATCAATGCATGGAGCCAGAGGAAGTAGGTGAGGTCTTCAATGAATACTTCCCATCTGTATTCACACAGGAGCAAGGCATTGTAACTGGGGATTTCAGTTGGGATGGTGAGGTTCTGGAACATATTAAGATCAATGAGAAGGAGGCATTAAATGTATTCACGGGCAAAAAGGTGGAGAAATTCCCAGTAACAATAAAATATATCCCAGACTGCTACGGGAGCTAAGGGAGCAGATTGCTGGGGCCCTGGTGGATGTATATAATACTTTGCTGGCCACAGGTGAAGTGCTGAATGACTGGAGGGTCGCTAATGTGGTTCCTTTGTTCAAGAACAGCAGCAATAGATAATTACAGAGCAGGTAGTCTGTCAGCAGGGGGAGGGAAATTATTGGAAACAATTCCGAGGGACACAATGAATCAATATTCGAAAGGACAGGAATACATTAGGGATAATCTGTATGTATTTGGTGGAGGATTGTCCTCTGATATTGATGAGGGCAGTGCAGATGATGTGGTTTACATGGAGTTTACTAAGGTCTTTGACAAGGTCCCACATGGAAGGCTGGTCCCAAAGGGAAGAGCCCATGGGATCCAAGGCAAGTTGGCAAATTGGATCCACAATTGGTGGAGGGTGTCTTTCACGATTGGAAGCCTTTGCCCAGAGGGTGTACCACAGGGATCTGTACAGGAACCATTGCTGGTTATTATGTACATTGATATCTCGCATGTGAAAGCAGAAGGTGTCATCAGTAGGTTTGCAGATGACATGAAAGGTGAGGGTGTTGTCCACAGTGAGGAGCATGGTCTCAGGCTGTCGTCTGATATTGATCAGATGATGAACTGAGCAGAGTAATGGCAGATGGAGTTTACTTCTGATCACTGTGAGGTAATGCACTGTGGGAAGTCTCATAAGCGAACGATATCCATCATGAATGGTAGATCCTCCTGGATACAGAGGAACACAGGGACATTGGTGGACAAGTCCCTGGATATCTGATTGTCTGAAGGTGTCAGCACAAGCAGACAGGGTTGGGAAGACACCTGAGCTGGGAGCAGGAGGGGGACCCATATCCTGGTGGGGAGAGTTGCTGGAGCTGTTGGGATTTTTTAAACTCGTCTGGCAGGGATGTGGGACCCATAACAGTTGTAAGGTCAGAAAGAAATTTGAGGCTGCTAAAGATGTTCAAGAGAGCAATATAAATAGACAAGGCAGGCAAGAACATAGCAGACAGTGAGGGAAAACTGGTGGATTAAACTGCATTTATTTCAATGCAAATGGCCCGACAGGTAATGCAGATGAACCCAGAGCATGGATGGGAACATGGGACTGGGATACCAGAGGTGTTACAGAAACAGCTGAGGGAGCGACAGGACCAACAGCTCAATGTTCCAGGGGACAGATGCTACAGGAAGGATAGAACAGGAGGCAAAACAGGAGGAGAGCTGGTGGTTTTGATTGGGGGGAAAACTCCCAGCAGTACCTAGAGGGAGTATCCATGCAGGATCGCCCAGTTAAGCGATATTGGTGGAACTGAGAAATAGAAATTGGTCATCAGTTTGCTACAGTCGTAATACAGTGATAGGCAATGGGAGATGAACGAGCAAATGTGTCAGGAGATCTCAGATATCTGTTAGAATAATTGGGTTGTAAGCGTAGGGGATCTTAACCTTTCCAAACTTGGACTGGGACTGCTACGGAGTTAAGCATTTGGATGGAAGGAATTTGTTAAGTGTGTTCCAGAAACTCCCAGTCATTATGTAAATAGCCCAATTGGAGAATGGGGCTAAACCTGACCTCCCCTTGGGAAACAAGGTCAGGAACAGAACTGAGGTGTTAGTGGGGGAGCACTTTGAAAAGTCAGCATAATTTTATTAGTTTGAAAATAGCGATGGAAAAGGACAGGCCTGGTTCACAAGTTCAAGTTATACAATGGAGCAAGATAGTATTAGACAGGAATTTTTAAAGTAGATATGGGGAGGCTATTTGCAGGTAAAGGAAGTCTGGCAAGGAGGAATATCTTAAAACCGAGATAAAAGGAGCATTCAGCGCCAGCATGTTCCTGTTAGTGTGCAGCTCAATGCTGACAGAATTAGGAAACATTGGCTGAGTTTCGAGGCTCTGGAGAAGAAAAAAAGGGGCACATGTCAGATATAACTGGCTGGCTCAAGGGAATCCCTCAGGAGCATCGGGGCTGTAGAAATACACTTAGGATGGAAATCAGGAATGCAAAAAAGGGACATGAGATAGCTTTGGCAGAGAAAGTTAAAGAGAACTGAAAGAGATTCTACAAGTGTATTAAGAGCAAAAGAAGAGCAAGGGACAAAACCAGTATCCTTAATGATCAATGAAGCCAACGATGTGTGAAATTACAGGATGCCAAACAAATATTTCACTTTGGAACTTACTGTGGATAAATACTGGGGAGCTCAGGGAGCTAAACAGTGTTTGACCCAATTACTATTGGAATACTGTGTGCAATTCTGGTCTCAATGCCATGTTGTGCAACATGAAAGGGTTCAGAAAAAACGTTGCCACAGTTGGTAGGTTTGCGCTACAGGGAAATGCTGAATATAGGAAGCTGAGAAATTAACTGATAAAGGTGTTTAAAATCATAATGATCATTGATCAGGTCAATAGACAAGGTCTTTTCCCCAGGCTGAGGGTTTCACAACCGACAGGACATAGCTTTAAACTGCGAGAGGAACTTTTTAAAGGGACCTAAAGGACAATTGGTTCCTGCAGAGTGTATGGAATAAGCTGCCAGAGGAAATAGCGGAGGATGATAGAAATACATTTAAAAGGCATGTGGATGTGTGTATGAATAGGAAGGGTTTAGAGGGATATTGGAAAAATTCTGGCAAATGTGACTAGAAACGTCATGCAGGAGTTGGTCCGAAGGATCTGTTTCTGTGCTATACACCTCAATGGCTCAATGTCTTGAAATGATTCCACATTATACAAGAGGAGGTGCTGGAGGTTTTAAAACACAAAGGTAGATAAATCCCAAGAACCTGATCAAATGTATCTCAGGACATTGTGGGAAGCTGGTGAGGAATTTGTAGGGCCCCTAGCAGAGATATTTGGACCATAGAGAGCTGCATGTGATAGGGTGATAGACCGGAGGGTGGCATTGTGGACAGTGAAGAAGGTTTTCTGAGATTACAAAGGGATGCTGATGAAATGTGTGAATGGCTGAAAAACTGTAGATGGAGTTCAGTCTGAATAAATGTGAGGGAATGCATTTGGTACAACAGACACGGGCAGGGCTTATACAATTAATGGTAGGTCCTTCGGGAGTGTTGTAGAACTCAGGGTTCAGGTACATAATTGATTGATGTTTGCAACTCAGAGAGACAGGATGGTAAAAAAAAACTTGTTTGCCACACTTGCTATCATTGCTCAATCTTTTGGATACAGGAGTTGGGAAGTCGTATTGACTTTATACAGGGCATTGGTGAGTCCACTTCTGGAATACTATGTCCAGTTCGGATCACCCAATTATAGGAAGGATATTATTAAGCTGCAGAGGGTTCAGATAGATTTACTGGGATGTGGCTGGTTATGGAAGGTTTCAGTTATAAAGAAAGGCTGGATAGGTTGGTATTTTTTCATTGAAATCTGAATATTGACAGATGACCTCATAGAAGTTTATAAAATAATGAGGGGGATAGATAGAGTTAATGGGAGTTGTCTTATCCCATGGTCAGGGGAGTTTCAAGACAAAGCACTACATTCAGACTGTTACAAGGGGACATAAATTTAAGGTGAAGGGTGGAAGGTATAAGGGAGATGTCAGGGGTGGGTTCTTTACCCAGAGAGTGGTGGGGGCATGGAATGCGCTGCCCGTGGGAGTGGTAGAGTCAGAATCATTGGCGACCTTTAAGCGGCATTTGGATAGGTACATGTTCTATTCTTAAGTTTAGAGGAGAGATATTAAAAAAAAACACATGGGGACACATTGTCACACAGAGGGTGGGATGCGTGTGGAATTAACTTCCCAAGGAAAGGGTCAATGTGGGGACAATTACAATGTTTAAAGACATTTGGATTAGTACAGGAATAGGATAGGTTTGAAGGGACATGATCCAGCAACAGGCAGATGGTATGAGATCAGTCTTAGAGTATTGTTATTGTTAACCAAACAGTACGGTATGACTCTTATTATAATGTTGTGTCATTAATTAAGAAAGGCTGCAAGAGGAAGCCAGGAAACTACAGACTGATGACCAGACATCAGGGTGGGTCAGTTGTTGGATGTGATTCTGACAAGTAGGACTTACATGCATTTGGAAAGATGTGGATTGATTACGAACAGCCAGCATGGCTTTGTGCGTGGGAAAACATGTCTCACAAACTTGACTGGAGTTTGCTCAAGATGTGACCAAGAAGATAGATGAAGACAGAGCAGTAGACATTGTTTCTGGTTTCAGCAAACCCTTGGTCAGGGTGTAGCATGATACATTGGTCAGTAAGTGTAGATCACAAGGGATCAGGGAGAGCTAGCCAACTGGATACACAATGGGATGACAGTGGGACACAGAGGGTGGTGGGTGAGGGTTGTTGTTCAGACTGGAGGCCTCTGACCAGCAGTGTGCTGTAAGGATTGGTGCTGGGACCACAGTTGTACATCATTTACATAAAAGTTTTGAGTGAAAATATAGGAGTTCCTGTTATTATGTTTGTTGATACCAAGATTAGTGGAAGAGCGGGCATAGAATATAGTTAACGAAGGGGATGGTAATCAACTGGGCCAGAGGGTTAAGGAATGAAAGATAGAGTTTAATTCGGTTATTGAATTTAGTTCAGACAAACCAGGAAGGACTAACACAGTTAATGGTAGGGCCCTGGGCAGTGTTGTCGAACAGAGAGAGACCAAAGGGGTGCAGTTACTTTGTTCCTTGGAAGTGGCATCACAGGTGGACAGGGTGGTGAAAGCAGCATTTGGCACACTTGTCATCAGTGGCCAGAGCATTGAGTACATGAGTTGGAGATATTTGTAACATTGTCGTCAATATTCCCCCCAGGCAGAGGAAGCCACGGGGTGACCTTATAAAGGTTTGTGAAACAATGTAGAGCCTATGTAAGGAGAACTGCCAAGGGTAGGTGAGTCCAAAGCTGGAGGCATAAACGTGAGGTGAGAGAGCAAGGATTTAAAGAGGGAGTTGAGAGGCAACATTTCTCACAGAGGATGGTGCATAGACGGAATGGACTGCCAGAGGAAATGGTAGAAACAAGTACAATTACAACATGGAAAAGACACTGGGCAGGTACATGGAGAGGGGAAGGTTTGAAGGAGAAGGGATTATGGGCCAAACACAGGCAAAGGCAACTCATTCCATTTCAGAAACCTCGGCCGAAAGGTCATGCCGCACAGAAACAGACCCGATGTCTCCAGTTATTGGAGGAGGAGACTATCGAGACAAGGAATGTTGAAGAGACTGAAGCAAGTTCCAGCGTTATGGATGGTCATCTGGACTGGAGGTTTCAAATATGTCAAGTAATTGGTGAGAGGGGAGGAGATGACAGAGATAGGAACTGTTATAGGAGTTAGAATGATTGAAGACACTGGTCCACAAGACAAGCCATAGATACAGTTTTGGAGAAGGAATAGGGAACAGAAAGATCCCAGGCAGTATTACTAACATCTCATTGCAGGTCTGCTTTGCCCTCTGTTGTCCTGATGCTCACCAAGACAGTACACGCCTGGATTGAAAAATGGGAACTCCCTATACTGTCCCAGTACAACAAAACTTAAAGTAAAGCTGGTGCTTGAGCCTGGGGTGTGTCTATACTGTCCTTCCCCTCCAGCACTATATCTATGTCATGTCCTGTTAGTTGATGTTTGGAGCCCTCTCATTGCTCTCTGCTCTGTGCACTGTGAATGATCTTACCTGGTGACAGGATTTATTGAAGGCTCCCGACCTCCCTGACTTTGTCTTTCTGACTGACTAGCCATTTTTCAAACAGCAGTTGGCAAGTCTCTTGAGTCACGAACTCCCTGAGTACCTGCAGAAGACACAGAAATAAGCAGAATGGGAAATTAGACTGATGCTGTGAGGGTTACACATGTAGAATGGCACTGAGCCCACAGAGATCTGGAAAATCCCAGTCTCCATTCCGGGCCTGTGCTGCCTCATCTCTCTGGAGTGGAGAATTCTGTTGGCTCAGGATATGGAGTAGCTGCAAGAGTAAGAGACGTTGATAGAGGCAGCAATTAGACCCACACGGTGAGGGATCCCACATGGAGAGATACTGAGTGATATCACCAGAGTTCAGGATCAAATATTTGTGCAGTAAGAAATGGTTTTGATTCTTGTTGCACTGGGATGCTCAACCTGTGAGCAGGCAAAGCGAGAGCCTAGTGGCATTATTGTGAGGTAATTTATCCAGAAACTCAGCAAATATTCTCTGGACACAAGTTCAAATTCTGCTATTACAAATGATTGAATGTGAATCAAATACTTCAAAAAAGATATAATTTAAAACATGTAAGTGAGTATTAATCAATTGCTGATGTTAAGAAAAATCCATCGGGTGCATTGATGTCTTTAGTGAAGTAATCTAAGATGGGACTGGGATCTCACAGGGATTACAGAACAACAGCTGAGGGAGGGACAGGACAGGCAGCTCAATGCCCAGGGGACAGATGCTGCAGGAAGGACAGAAGGGGAGCTGAGAGAGGAGGAGAGCTGCTGGTTGTGATTGGGGTGAAACATCACAGCAGGGACTGAGAGAGGAGATTCCTGCGGGACCGCCCAGTGACGCTGTGTTCATGGAATTCATCAGTAACAATGGGGCTTCCCTTTCCTCTGATTGTTCTACAGACCCCGAGACCCCGCCCTCCTGCACTTTGACCTTCTCAACATGGCGGCCCTGAGTCCCGCGCTCCCCTCTTCCCTCAAACAAATGGCGGCCGTGACCCTGGGCCCCTTCCCTGATCAGAGACCGCCACCTCCTTCCCGGGCCTGGAGGCTTTTTTGTTTTTTTTTAACCATTATCGGGGACTTGTGAATTCTCTCCG